>NC_138317.1:19965000-19980000 GCF_965601325.2 Salmo salar
TACACATTGTCCCTGACCTACATTGCTCCAGCTACACATTGTCCCTGACCTACACTGCTCCAGCTACACATTGTCCCTGACCTACACTGCTCCAGCTACACATTGTCCCTCACCTACACTGCTCCAGCTACACATTGTCCCTGACCTACACTGCTCCAGCTACACATTGTCCCTGACCTACACTGCTCCAGCTACACATTGTCCCTGACCTACACTGCTCCAGCTACACATTGTCCCTCACCTACACTGCTCCAGCTACACATTGTCCCTGACCTACATTGCTCCAGCTACACATTGTCCCTGACCTACACTGCTCCAGCTACACATTGTCCCTCACCTACACTGCTCCAGCTACACATTGTCCCTGACCTACACTGCTCCAGCTACACATTGTCCCTCACCTACACTGCTCCAGCTACACATTGTCCCTGACCTACACTGCTCCAGCTACACATTGTCCCTGACCTACTCTCCTCAGGCTGGGTCAACTGCTGTGGCTTTGTCTCACCGGATCTCTCAGTTTAATCAAAATGTTCTCTATAGTCAGTTAAATGACTCTTACTGTATGTACAAGATAAGCCAGATAGGTTGTTGCTACGTCTAAAACTCAGATCCTCTGTGATTCAAAGAGACCTCCCACTTACACTGTAATTCAAGTGTTAAGACAGATGAAGTCTAGACAGAATACTGAGACCTGGAGATTGTTGTCCAGTATGATATGTTCTAGGTCTGTCCCCGACTAAAACAAATCTTGGTCGACCAAGAGTCTTCTGTTCTTTCGACCAATCAATTGGTCTGAATTTTTAAACGTGTATTTTTCCACATATAGATACATCCTATGGGTTTTAATCAAATCAACTATATTCACTAAGCTTATCTGATGCTTCAAGCACACTGTTTGATTAAATAATTAAGACACACAGATGACTAGAGGGAGTCTGACCAGCAATTTATTTGATTGTGCCAGGCCGGGCTCAGACTCGCTGCGCCGTGTAATAAAAAGACAGCAAGTGACTGTGACAAGCACCCGTTGTTTCTCTCTTCTCCCTGCTGCAGCGACCACCACAGAACATCAAAGTGTTTATCGCGCTGTCCATGTTGCTTAAGCTGCAACATAATTACAGCCATTCTGTTACCAAACTCCCTCATTTGTTTAGGAAAAACATTCCCTATTCCCTCAACCCTTGCTCTCTTTACGTGACACATGTACGCATCGGATGCACGGGACCAATAGGGCCTGACCTATAGCATATCCTATGCTATGGGGTTTCATTATGTGGTTTCCTCTCTCCTCACTTTTCTTAGGCAATAAGGCTATTTTCTCATCTCCTCATTCTGCTGCTGCCTCTGCTCTCAACCCCAATATGCTGGTAAACTTTGCCATTATGCACATAGCAACATGGTCTAGGAAAAGGTACCAATTCAACAGTGCACTGATGTGTTTCAGAACCGCGGACAGCGACCGCTATCCAACGCAGGAGAAAGTGCATTTGTTTTATAATAATATCTTTTTTTTTTGCTTTGCACCATTGTTCTTACATAGTTTAACCATATACAATTTCAGTACCACATGTCTTAGACTGATGGACTGTGCCATCCCCACAGCCTCCAAAATGGATCAGTCCACTCAGACAGGCACCAATAAGACAGGTGTCTTGTATACCATGATTTTCATGTTTTTATTTGTTACTGCTCGACTAAAGAAATCTCGGTCGACCTACAGCCTATTGACCAAACAATCGACCAGTCGACTAAATGGGTTCAGCCCTAAAATGCTCTTCATCATCTACCATGCTAGTAGCTGATGGGGATGCTCTGAAGTCCAATTACAATAGACCCTTCAATGTGCTGCTGCTTGTGGCCATATGCTGCTGTTCTGATGAGCCTGTAGGTAAAAATCATTAAACCCTAATCATGACAAAGTGCCACCTGCTTGGGTTAAAGACACACTTTCAGATGACTATTTAATGCAGAGTACTATAACACTACTGAGGCTGGGGCTCTATGAGGCTATTACAGGTACAGTACTGAGGCTGGGGCTCTATGAGGCTATTACAGGTACAGTACTGAGGCTGAGGCTCTATGAGGCTATTACAGGTTACACTACTGAGGCTGGAGCTCTATGAGGCTATTACAGGTTACACTACTGAGGCTGGAGCTCTATGAGGCTATTACAGGTTACAGTACTGAGGCTGGAGCTCTATGAGGCTATTACAGGTTACAGTACTGAGGCTGGAGCTCTATGAGGCTATTACAGGTTACAGTACTGAGGCTGGGGCTCTATGAGGCTATTACAGGTTACACTACTGAGACTGGAGCTCTATGAGGCTATTGCAGGTTACACTACTGAGGCTGGAGCTCTATGAGGCTATTACAGGTTACAGTACTGAGGCTGGAGCTCTATGAGGCTATTACAGGTTACACTACTGAGGCTGGGGCTCTATGAGGCTATTACAGGTTACACTACTGAGGCTGGAGCTCTATGAGGCTATTACAGGTTACACTACTGAGGCTGGAGCTCTATGAGGCTATTACAGGTTACAGTACTGAGGCTGGAGCTCTATGATGCTATTACAGGTTACACTACTGAGGCTGGGGCTCTATGAGGCTAGTACAGGTTACAGTACTGAGGCTGGAGCTCTATGAGGCTATTACAGGTTACACTACTGAGGCTGGGGCTCTATGAGGCTATTACAGGTTACAGTACTGAGGCTGGAGCTCTATGAGGCTATTACAGGTTACACTACTGAGGCTGGGGCTCTATGAGGCTATTACAGGTTACAGTACTGAGGCTGGAGCTCTATGAGGCTATTACAGGTTACACTACTGAGGCTGGAGCTCTATGAGGCTATTACAGGTTATACGGTCGTGCTCTATGGGGGACTTGAGTTGGTCACCACTAATCTCTCAACCACAGCAAGCACAACAAGCCCCTGGCTCTTCTCTCACTGACCTGGCTTGTATGTTCAGCTGGCAAATAGACTGACATTTCAGTTACTGAAATAAGGACAAAACCCAGTACACTCGTAGTATTCGTACATTAGCCTACGAGTAGTTCGTAGACCTGAAATAGTCTAGAAAAATGAAGGTCAGCACAATAATATGGATTCAAATGTTATTTTTCACCACAGAATTTCCTACCTGCAGTCTGCAGGTAGGCTACCTTCTATTTTTCTCCTTCTGAGAGTATAACCAAATATCTCAGGATCAGAGGGGGACATTATTCAGAGTATGGCAGCCTACTGTCGCTTCTTGCCTATATTTGGAGTGAGCATTTGGAGAGGCATAACTGAGACAACTGGCCAAGCGTAGGCGTAATCCTAGGACAGTCACAGTGTCATGACAACCGGCTGAATGTTTACACAACATCGTCACATGACAGGAAATTAATCTCACACACTCACTTCATAATGAACCTCCATCTCATGAAGCAGACTAGAATAAAAGGCAAACACACCGTCCCTACAAATAAATAGAACATACTGGAATACAACAACATCATCCCACAGAATAGACACTCCAGCACACTGGTATCCTTATACTCTATGCCACACAATAAATTAAATGGCTATTTTCTTGGTTTAAAGACAAATTAGCCTAACGGTATTGTTGAGTTACAAGAACAGCAGTAGGCCTATGCTGGACTTGTACACTGATCTGTCCCTCCATGCACCGACTGGAACTAGGCTATATGAGAAGTGTGAACTACCCGCTTCTTAAAAGTCACAATCCCTAGGAATAAAGCACCATGTAAGGAAGGGAGGTGCAGCAAAAATATGTGATACAGGGAGAGCATAACTGACTGTGTAAAGGAGAGAGAAGATTATGTAAATCCTGTGATAGTGAACTCTGGGCCAAGTTCTTCTCAGGACATTAGCTACTGTAGAAATACTAGTTTAGATCACAGTCACACACACATTTCTGGAAGGGTGGAGAGTGGGTGGGGGTTGCAGTGACTTACTGAACTTGCAGTTCTGTTCCGTGCTGATAACAACGTGTAACATTTCTCCAAAGGCTCCAATATAATATATCATAGTAATTCACCCCGTCAAGTCATCCAACTAGCCAAGGAACATAACATTGCTGTGGCCTGTGTGCTGTTGGTACAGCGGTTGGAGGGTTGATGGAGGTGGAATAAGATCTGTCTAACAGCAGATTGTGTGAAACATCAATGCTGTCTTCACACGGAAGTCCCATGTGGTCTGACTACATTTTGCCCGGAGCGGATGGACCTGGGAGGGTTGAAGTCAGCTGGAAAAGCCTTGTTTTATCACTTCAGGAATCTGCTGTAGGGGTCTGCTGAGGTGCTAGGAAAGTAAACTGTTCACCAAGCGGACAGCTGCATGCAGTGTGCAGCAGACAAAGCACCTGCCCTCCACTAAGCAGCTATGGGGGTTTGCCAAATGTTTTCCATAAAATGATTTGCTCTGTGTGTGTGCGTGTGTGCGTGTGTGTGTGTGTGTGAGTGCGTGCGTGCGTGCGCGAGGCAGACACAACGTTCTACTGTTGGTATTTTAGTGATGCTGTTATCGCCAACGCTGCTATTATAGACTCATCAACCTTTTAACCGCAACTAAATTATGAGCTGGCTCGTTGGCAACAATGTAGCGGACAGGTCTGTTACAACCTTGTCAAAACATTCTCAGTTTCACAATACAGCAGCAAGCAACAGCCGGCCCGTTATATTCTCTGTCTGTCCCACTGCACTGTGATGGACAATGAGGATGCTAGCTACAATGTAACAAACCTTACCTTGCTCACTGATGCGCTGCGAATCCCCACGCAATAACCAGTGTCCACCACTGTTTAATATCCAGAAGGCTTTGGCTTCACAACCTACAGCGACCCTTGCCTTTCAGATCTACGGAGGTACGATGCCTTGTCTGTGTTCAGTGGTTATATCGCTGTTGTAAGCTGCTGCTCACCGCTTCTCCTGCTGCTGCTGCTGTTGCCATGGTTATCCATTCAGCCCCTGTATCCTCTCCTTCTGCAGTGCAAAACACTAGAAGTCAGCCTCCTAGCTTAGCTTACGTTTCCCCCATCATGATAGTAATGTTCAATTTGTCTAAGTGGTGCGCCTGGCCTGTCTCGTGGTTTAGCTTCGTGTTTATCCTCTGTCTGGTGGTTGACACATCGTTTCGGGAGAATATTAACAGTCAGCGTGCACAGGTTGTGCCAGTATCCTGCCGTGGCTGCTGCATGCTTGTGCACTGTGCTTACAATTGACGGGCTGACGTCAACGCCGGCTGAGAAATGAAACACTGAAAGAGTCCACCTGACAACTTTCACCATCACTATCAACACAAATACAGTAGGCTATGTTTACAGTCATTAGATTGTTAGCATTTCTTAGTTTGGTGTATTCTACAACAACTAGACTATTATGGGATTGAGAAGCAAAATATGGAGTCATGGAGTTATGAGTTCAGTAAACACAAGAAGTAAGAGGGGTGTTCCACAACAATGACAGTAATCTAGTGATAGGGTTTACCAAAGAAAAACTTCAAATTCCTGGTTAACAGGTTGGAGCACTCATAAACAGGCAGAGATATATATTTTATCACGCTCAGGGTTTATTTCATGATCTGATGCCTACACAGGTATAGCCTACTGACGTTTTGACGTCACATGACAGGTTCCTCAGAGTCAAGGAGTTATGTCCGGTACCAGTAATAACATTCCCCAGCGGCTCAACATCTGTAGGTCAGCAGGCTATTGTGCAACTCATTTTCACTTTCATAGTTACTCTTCTCCATCCTCTCTCTCTCTCTCTCTCTCTCTCACTCTCTCTCTCTCTCTCTCTCTCTCTCTCTCTCTCTCTCTCCTCTCTGTAGTATAAAGCCTTATCTTAGAGCCCAGGTTCTACCCATCATTATCCCCATGCGTCTGACAGAAGAGGGATTGCAGGTGTGTAGACAGAGTCATGTGACCAGAAGCATCTAGAACCATCTGGTAAAGGTATAAACACTTCCTGTAGTCATCTATATAGTTATCTGTATGTGCTGTTAGGACCTGCGGAGTGAAATATGTGTTTCTCTCTCAAACAGAAGTCCTGCGTTTAGCAAGACCATCATCAGAGCTGACATTGAGACTGACTGGCTGCATATTAGTTCCTTTACTATGTAGGGCCAGGCTACTCATAGCTCACAGTTCCTACACTAGGCTATAACAGATGTATTGGTATCTTGAGCATACTAAAATGTTGTATAGGATTTCTGCCTAAAATGCAAAACTTGTATCTTGCACATTCAGAGATGGTACATAGGATTTCTGCTTCAAGTGGAAATTGGTCATATAAGTTAACCATTTACAGTTGAAGTCGGAAGTTTACATACGCCTAAGCCAAATACATTTCAACTCAGTTTTTCACAATTCCTGACATTTAATCCTAGAAAAAATGCCCTGTCTTAGGTCAGTTTGGATCACCACTTTATGTTAAGAATGTGAAATGTCAGAATAATAGTAGACAGATTGATTTATATCAGCTTTTATTTATTTTATCACATTCCCAGTGGTTCAGAAGTTTACATACACTCAATTAGTATTTGGTAGCATTGCCTTTAAATTGTTTAACTTGGGTCAAACGTTTCAAGTAGCCTTCCACAAACTTCCCACAACAAGTTGGGGGAATTTTGGCCTAGTCCTCCTGACAGAGCTGGTGTAATTGAGTCAGGTTTGAAGGCCTCCTTGCTCGCACATGCTTTTTCAGTTCTGCCAACAAATTTTCTATAGGTGTGAGGTCAGGGCTTTGTGATGGCCACTCCAATACCTTGACTTTGTTGTCATTAAGCCATTTTGCCACAACTTTGGAAGTATGCTTGGGGTCATTGTCCATTTGGAAGACCCATTTGCGACAAAGCTTTAACTTCCTGACTGATGTCTTGAGATTTTGCTTCAATATATCCACATAATTTTCTTGCTCATGATGCCATCTATTTTGTGAAGTGCACCAGTCCCTCCTGCAGTAAAGCACCCACACAACATGATGCTGCCACCCCCGTGCTTCACGGTTGGGGATGGTGTTCTTCGGCTTGCAAGCCTCCCCCTTTTTACTCCAAACGTAACGATGGTCATTATGTCCAAACAGTTCAATTTTTGTTTAATCAGACCAGAGGACATTTCTCCAAAAAGTACGATCTTTGTCCCCATGTGCAATTGCAAACCGTAGTCTGTCTTTTTTTGGCGGTTTTTGGAGCAGTGGCCTCTCCTTGTTGAGCGGCCTTTCAGGTTATGTCGATATAGGACTCGTTTTACTGTGGAAATAGATACTTTGTACCTGTTTCCTCCAGCATCTTCACAAGGTCCTTTGCTGTTGTTCTGGGATTGATTTGCACTTTTTGCACCAAAGTATGTTCATCTCTAGGAGACACGTCTCCTTCCTGAGCGGCATGACTGCTGTGTGGTCCCAAGGTGTTTATACTTGCGTACTATTGTTTGTACAGATGAACGTGGTACCTTCAGGTGTTTGGAAATTGCTCCCAAGGATGAACCAGACTTGTGGAGGTCTACAGTTTTTATTCTGACGTTTTGGCTGATTTCTTTTGATTTTCCCATGATGTCAAGCAAAGAGGCACTAAGTTTGAAGGTAGGCCTTGAAATACATCCACAGGTACACCTCCAATTGACTCAAATGATGTCAATTAGTCTATCATAAGCTTTTAAAGCCATGGCATCATTTTCTGGAATTTTCCAAGCTGTTTAAAGGCACAGTCAACTTAGTGTATGTAAACTTCTGACCCACTGGAATTGTGAAACAGTGAATTATAAGTGAAATAATCTGTTTAAAAAAATTGTTGGAAAAATTACTTTTGTCATGCACAAAGTAGATGTCCTAACCGACTTACCAAAACTATAGTTTGTTAACAAGAAATGTGTGGAGTGGTTGAGAAATGACTTTTAATGACTCCAACCTAAGTGTATGTAAACTTCCCACTTCAACTGTATGTAGTAGAAAGCGATAGGTAGGAAGAAGCCTACATAACCAACCCATAAAGTAAAATTGTACATCCATATATGGCCAGCTATGTAAACTTCAACATTTATTTATCCTGCAGTAGATGTTGTTCAATTGGTAACATACATTTTGCCTTCTTCTAATGACTCTTAAGGGGAAAGTAATCTAAAAGTAACAGAATGTAATCAGATTATGCTACTGAGTTTGGGGTAATCCAAAAGTTATGTTACTGATTACAATTTTACAACAGATTACATTTAGAAAGTAGCCTACCCAACCCTGAGTATATCTAACACCAAGTCATCTAAAAAGCCAATCACACACTCCGTCACGTAAGACGTACTGTACAAGCAAACAACCCTGTCTTTGTGGACCAGGACCTTTTAATAAAAAAATGGATCTTTCTTCACCTCAACACTACAAAGGAATTCTCCGGGTACAGTAAAGGACCTACACGATTAGGAAATCCTTGTTCCTCCATCACTCTACACTCTCCTACGGCATCTCTATTCCTAACCTGCAACATAATTATTAACAGAATTACACACAGCCAACACATATCATTATGGGGCACAGTGAAGGAGAGAGAGAGAGAAAGAGAGAGAGGGGGAGGAGAAGATAAGGTGTAACAGGAGGGAGGAAAGGCCTAGAGGCCTCCAACATGTCTTTTAAGTGTTTGTAATAAAACCTAGTCACCACCTCCTCAACAGCTCCTGTCCAATGGGAACCCATTGAAGCAGGTTTTATGTGTCTTCAGGCCCCAGTTTGAGCATCCCCAGCCCTGGTCCCACCAGTCAGTCCTCACCATGCTCTCCCAGCACCAGGACTGAACTTCAGGGGGAACTAACCTAAGATTCATGTCTGTGGCTCCTTTTGCTCCTATACCTCACTCACTGCTATCCGTCTGTCTGTCTGTCTGTCTGTCTGTCTGTCTGTCTGTCTGTCTGCTCTTAAAGCCCTGCGTCGCCCATCACACCTAGACGGGAGCAAAACATGGAGCACCACTGTGCTGTCTTGACAAGGTAAGAGCTTTTTGAATGATACATGTGTTGTGTAGTTATTTACATGTTGAAGTGGTAATATCTGGGTGGATTGGCACATTATTGTGATCCACTTGAGTGTGACCTTACTGTGGGAAAATCACGAGGTCCAGAGTTTAGTCAGGCTTACTGTTGCCTTGACGTAATATATTTCTAGTCTGAGGACTTGCTAGTCAAGAAATGATGAAACAGTATGACATTCTCTCTGTAGCAGGTGTTTCCCAAACAATGTCCCCTAGAATCCTCAGCCATTCCACTTATCTGATGCATTCCAGAGCCTAATGATGTGATTCAAATACTGTAAATAAAGGTGCTACAACTCGAATAAATCAAATAAATAGTATGGCTTGGGGTACTAGAGGAGAGATTTGGGGAAACATTACTCTTTAGGAATCCACTCTTTTCATCACGGATAGATAAAATAAAGAAAGGTAAATCATCAGATTTCTAGTATCAGATTCCCCTGAACCATTGACTCGCTCTCGAATAATGACGAAAGAACATTATATAAGAACAAAAACCTTACACATACAGTACTTTTTATTAGAAACTGAAAATACTCATGCTTGAATTTATACAGCCTTGAAATTAGCCAGTGATGTTGTGGGCTGGTACCATTATAATATTTCGCTCGGCATGGATTATATAAGCTCCGTGGCCACAGGCCAAGACTGAGATAGCACAGCTTTATAATCTGGCCCACACTCATGCACACACACACACACACACACACACACACACACACACACACACACACACACACACACACGCGCGCGCGCGCATGCGCAGACTGTAAACCTTGTTTTGTGGGCATTCGAACATAGGACAAATAAAGCTGTTTAGCCTTAAGAATGCTTCCTCTCCTCCTTACCTCTCCAGTGGGCTGGTTAACTGTGTCTTTGTCATGGTTTAAAGCTCCTTCAAAAATCCATCTGGCCTCTCGAATAGCCCCTGTCACACAGACAGTGTCATGTGGTGTGTGTGTGTGTGTCTGCTTGCCTGTGTGTGTGTCAATGCATGCATGCTGGCCTGTCACCTTTTGACCCCCTGTGGCAATGAAAGTGACACACACACACACACACACACACACTTTTTACTTTCATAGCCATACAAATTTGTCTGGGGAATGCTACCAAATGATTAACATAGTAATTAAAGTTATTGATACCGCAGGGTTTCATTTGTAAGGCTGAGCAGCAGAGACTGGAATGAGGGTCCAGTTGGTGTAATTAAGACAGATGAGAGCAACAGAAGCCACGCCAGGAGAGCTGCAGAGCTGGCATGCTACACGGTCCAGGCTCTGTGACGCTGGGGGACAAGGCCATATGTGTGACACCAGAGGCACAGCGAGGAGGCCAGAAAACATTCAAACAATCTCTGGACGCTGGGGATGACACACTGTGCTCTTCACTCAGAGAGAGCGATGACTGTTCACCGAGTTGTGATTGCTCTCGGCGGAAGATAAAAGAGGCGCAATCTTAAATATGTTTATGTTCTTATCGGTGATGCCGTTAACCTATCTTTCACAGCACAGTAGTACAGTCTAGAAAATCTGGCTGATGCAGGATATTGATTTAGAATTTTCCCCTGAGAATAGAGTTGTTGAGGTTGTTGCCCTGTTGGCTTGCTTTATAGTTTCAACTGTGGTCTGACTACATAGTGTGGGGAAAAAGTCCAAACACAATTGCTTCTCCAAAGATATTTTCTGCAGCTCAAGAGCTGATCTTAAGACCGCTGTCAAGCTTCCCCAGACCATCAATGTCAAAACGTTTTGATACTATTGTTTGCTGTGACAGTTTATCCCCAGGGGTTGGGAGTCTATGGTGCACAAGGCATCAAAGAACACTAAGCTTCCCTTTCCTGTATGTCACAGCATCAGACTGGATGTAAGGACACATGAAAATTGAAATGCCCAAAAGCACTGAAGGAACGTACAAGGACATCTCTGTTGTGTATTAACCCCAGTTAGTGCTACATTGCATTCTCTCTCGCTCTATGTTACTGTCTGTCTGTCTGTCTGTCTGTCTGTCTGTCTGTCTGTCTGTCTGTCTGTCTGTCTGTCTGTCTGTCTGTCTGTCTGTCTGTCTGTCTGTCTGTCTGTCTGTCTGTCTGTCTGTCTGTCTGTCTGTCTGTCTGTCTGTCTGTCTGTCTGTCTGTCTGTCTCCTTCCCCTCACTTTCATGTCTCAAACTAAAACTGCTCTGCACAACTAGGGGCCACATATGGAGGTGCAGGGCAAGTACATTTTACAGCAAAGCAAACAAAAGCTACCTTATCCAGATAGTCTTGCGGTTTGTGTTGGAGGGTATACTGTACCGTGGTCCAGGGTTCCTGTCAGTGAAAGCCCTCCCCATAATAATGGTTATATAAGGTCAGGGCTGTTCTTGGCTGCCAGGCTGGTAGATAGATTGATGGGCATGGTGAGATGCAGGGCTGCCAGCCTGTAGTGATTTGGGCAGCATCCTCCATGGTGAAGGGCATATGTTGGTGGCTAACTGCCTCTTACCTCCCTCCTCTGTAGGGACCTTGCTGAGTAAGCCATTAGTCATTTCTCTGACAGCACCCCCCTCTCTCTCCCCGTCTTCCATGTCTCTTTAAAGTTGGAATCCATAGTGGTGAAACTGCCACGTTTGTTTGAAATATTACAACAACAGAGATGTTACTTCAAACAACAAACATCATTTCACTCACGATAGAACAGCAGAGTACTTACTGGGATTTTTTTTTTCTTAATGCTGGAGCTCTCCACTGCCGTTTAATAAACAAAACCAAAACAATAACAAAGTGACACCAGAGGCAGTGGCGCTGTTTGCCCTAATGCAGATCTCAGCTTTAACAAGGCACCAATCCTCTCTCTTTCTAAAAAATACCTTTGTGCATACTGTCTCTGCCGTCACACACTGCCTTGGTGCCTCGGCCGTCACTTCATATCACCCTGCCTGTCAGCCTTCTGATAGAAGAAGAGGCTGTGGAGGGTTGAGGAAAACAAGGCCAGGGGAGGGAGAGAGAGAGAATTGTCTGTGGAGCGGTCTGAGGACACACAGCACAATGTTGTTGCTTTATGTAGTACACATTCATATGTAAGCCACGGGAGGTTGGTGGCACCTTAATTGAGGAGGACATGGTCATGGTAATGGCAGGAATGGGTAGAATGGTATAAAACACATGAAACACATGGTTTCCATGTGTTTAGATTGCCGTTACATTTGCTCCGTTCCGGCCATTATTACGAGCAGCCTCCTATGGTGTCGGCCTGTGTATGACAACAATGGTCAGTGGCCGGCTCTCCACAGTCATTTTCACTGTTTCTGCGTTCTACAACACAATGTCTGTCTTTACTGTGTGTAGTTATTACTTCCCTATTTCTGCAAGCCTACTTAGTAATGACATGTATTCTTACTCTGGAGTTGAGCTAGTGTATTAGACAATGTACACTCGTGCTCTGGAATAGATCTACACTCGTGTCTGGAATAGATCTACACTCGTGTCTGGAATAGATCTACACTCGTGTCTGGCGTAGATGTACACTCGTGTCTGGAATAGATCTACACTCGTGTCTGGAATAGATCTACACTCGTGTCTGGCGTAGATGTACACTTGTGTCTGGAATAGATCTACACTCGTGTCTGGCGTAGATGTACACTCGTGTCTGGAATAGATCTACACTCTTGTCTGGCGTAGATGTACACTCGTGTCTGGCGTAGATGTACACTCGTGTCTGACGTAGATGTACACTCGTGTCTGACATAGATGTACACTCGTGTCTGACATTGCTTGTGAACATCCTCATGACACAGTTTCCCCCATTACCGGTCAAAGGAGAAATGTGTGGGTTTCTGTGTTTGTGTTATCATAAGATCTTCATCAATCAAACTAATTGTAGTCATTGATAGAGTAATGATCAGTATGTCACATACTGTATGTCACTTCTGTCAGATAATATTGATGTGTCTATGTGAGTTTTAATCTCTTTTAATGTGTCAGTACTCTAAAGCTTTATCAATTCAGGCCAAAGACATGGTAGACATGATGACTGAAGACATCAGATCACTGACCCAGCTGTCCTCTCTCTCTCTCTTTCTCTCTCTCTCTCTTTCGCCATCTCTCTCTCCTCTCTCTCCCTTTCTCTTTGTCTCTTTCTCTCTTCCCTTAGGAAGCAACCATGGCACCCAGCAATGTTGCTGTACTCCTCTACCTGCATGGCCCTCCTCTCTATGCTACTCTCTCCTGCCCTCAGCCGTAAGTTACTCAGAAGCCTTCAGGGTCATGATGGGAACATCACTTCCTCATAACCGTGTACTTCTGGGATGTGGTGTTTGCTTGCACAACTACTTTTGATATGGATAATTAACTTTCTTTTTGCTATCAAAACACACAAATTGTTTCAGAATACTATCACAGGTCATTCCATTTATTACAATTGCAAATCTATTATTAAGACAGAAATAGCAGACATAGTGTAGCCTACTGTCCTAGTCTGTAAGATTAATTCAGATAATCTCTTGTTTCTTAATTGTTACAGATGCTGTATCTTAATTTGATCATCCTGTTGTTGCATGAATTTTCTGCATAGCAGGAAATGCAAAGTTGTAGTGTATATGATGTTTACAAAGGCTTCTAAAGTTTGTAGTTTCCACTTAAAAATGTCAGACTTGGTTAGCCCTAGTGAAAAATGTATCAAGCCCTACATTTAAAAAAATACAAAAATTATAATCCACATAATAATTCACATGATTTTCCTTCTGTAGCAAACTGGCTCAAATTAAGATCCTACATCTGTATAAGCCTCTCTTCCGAGCTGTCAGAGAGATACAATAGCACATATATCTACATTATGGGTGTTTTTCAACATCAAAACAAATACATTACAGACTTGGGGGAATATCTAATGCAGAAAACAAACCTAATGGTTATTCTTATTACGTGTGAAGTGAATGCCATCATATAGCACGGTTTGCTTTCGCAGTACAAGCACATTATGTGTGGTCTAATAGGTAGCTAGATTACTTTCCTTATGGAAATGGTCTGCTTACATCCACTAGTCATCATCATAGCTCTCAGTCACACGTAACGGCGGTGTTGTACTGTAACAGCTGAGCTGAAGTCCATCTCAATCTCCTGCTCATTTAGCCTAATGACTAGGCTGCTAAAACACATGGGATGTATCCAAAATGGCATCCTATTCCCATTATAGTGCACTACTTTTGACCAGAGCCTATAGGGATCTGGTCAAAATAGTGCACTATATATGGAATAGAGTGCCATTTTGGATGGTGTTGGGGGAGCGACCACAGCCCACACTGCACAGTTAGAGAAGTGTTTATGGCCACTAAACACACAGGATAAATACCATCTCCCCAAAGTATCCCCTCCACTCAGCAGTTACGGTGGAGTTGATAGGGGCTTCCAGATGTGTTGCCTCCACAGTCTGCACATCCAAATGAGCTGACTCAGGTTATTGACTGGGAGTTGAGGCTAGAGGTACTCCGGCACCCAGTGTTGTTTCATTACTTCCAGACCTTTGTTTCTGAGTTTCCCCATGCAATGCATTTTCATCCTCATATCAAACAGGAGGAGGAGGCTAGGATATTTGTTTTCTGATTATTGAATACTTTAGTAGCTTCACATTGAGATGTTGCTACTACAGTAGAGCAAGGCTCTTTAATGAAACATTATCAAATGTTTCCGCTGTCATTGTTTCAAGTTTCAAGGTTCAGTTTCAGTTGAGAAGGAAATGTAAAAAAATCACCTCAGGTTTTAGTTACGTTACATCTGCTCTTTTTTTCAATGAATCGCATTCAATGACAGTTAACAATTTAGAATCCCAGACATTTATTAAATTAACAAAGACTAAAGACACAAGACTAATATTATAGGTCACTCAATCACACAAGAAAAACACAATAGCACGATAGTGTGATTGATGACTCTTGGCTTCTTACATTAGCCCCCAGGGGGACATGCATCTCAATAACTGACAGAACAGGAAGATTAATAAATGAACAAA
>NC_138317.1:19985000-20260000 GCF_965601325.2 Salmo salar
GTATTGGTTCCCCAGCGGTGCTATGTTATACAGTAAGCGTTATCTACCATACAGGGTATGGGTTTATATGTGTGCTGAGCACGGCTGTAATTCTAAAGTGCTGCTGCCACAGCAGAACTGCTGCTCAGTGGGGTTCCACTCCCACAAAATCATTGTCCTTTACTCAAAAATCTCCCTTGAGGAAAATGCAGGTTTTAAACACATTCAGCTCGTAGAGAACATAAACAGAGCTATAAGAACTGTACCACAGGCAAGCATAGGTATAGTTTTAGTGTCATATGATTCTATCCAAAAAAGATGTGTTTGAAGTTGAAAAATGCTAGGTTACGTTATGTTAAACCATGCAATGCTATTCTATGCTATGTTAAATGATCAATATCAGGCCATTGTCTCGTTCTAGTTTGAACTCCAGTGGATGCTGATCCATTGCGACCCAAAGAGAGCCAATAGAGAGAACTGCCAGGAGCTGCCTGCCATAGAGGTAACAACAACAACCTTGGCTCCACCTGGTCTTTACTTGCTTTGGTTTTAGGTTCATATTGACCAGCAACATAACTTTCACTAACTGGCTTCTGTGAATCTGCACCTGCAAAATTGTGAAGCGATAGGATGGCCTGTTATACCATTGTAGGAGTGCCATGATTACAATAAATATGTCAAATAAGCACTTATGTTCATACAGAGAGAATACTGCCAGCTCTCACTCTCAATTTGGACTAGACACATTTCATAAAGTGGTTCCATTTTGGCAGCATATTAAAGTCTGACTCCTCGGGTCAGAATTGTAGATTAGAGTACATGCTGTTATAAGTGGGCAGAGTCCTATTGTCCCATAGACTGCGGAATGAAAAGCTCCCGTCTGTCTTTATGATGAAAATATGTCTATCAATTTGACAATGGTCTATTCCCTCTAGCTTTGAGGGTAACTTTTCTGCGTACAGCAGTATCTTTTCAGTACGCCAACACTAAAATGGTACAGGGGCGCTGTATACTACAGGGACTATAGGTTTACTATGGGGCTGTATGTCAATGACAGCATGATATGCTCACAGCCAGAGTCATAGATAGAGCCTATATGATTCTGCTCACAGCTATTGTTTTTGGACAGGTGCTTTAGCTTCTCCTGACACTTTGGGTGAAGGTGGTGTGACTACTTCACTAACTCTACATGTTTCTTATTTCTCTTGCTTCTTCAGATGTATGCCAATGCTGAGGTATTTATCTTTTCTACCTTCTTTTTTCTTGGTGTTTTTGGGGCAAATAATCTCCTTCAATGCTCTGTTGCCTGATTGCCTCGATGCTTTGTTACCTTAGTGGCACAATCAAACTCTGGCTGGAGTAAGACATTTCTTCACTCCCCTCAGAGTGGCCTTCAGTCCTTGTCATGTACTCATCGACTGTGTTGTCTCTTCACCCTCCAGCCTGACCCCAAGCCTGTCCCTGGCCCTCCCGGTCCCACTGGCCCTGAGGGACCCCGGGGGCCACAAGGAGAGGACGGCAGAGACGGGAGAGATGTAAGTCTATCCACCCCATCCAAACTACATATAGAATGAAAAATGAACCATCGCATTATGTCATTTACCATGCTGGATATTGCCTCAAACTGCATCTTCGACAGACAGTAAACACTTTTCTTGATTCTCTATTCTCAATGACTAGAACGGATAACCAATGTCTTTCTTTTTACTTGCAGGGCCTTCCAGGTTCACCTGGCAGTGCTGGCACTACTGTAAGTAGGAGATGTCATATTATTAAATGTGTTTCATTCTCTAAGTATTTATTTAACCTTTTGTTTCCATCCTGCAGCTCAACCTGTCATTACTTACAATCAATTTAACTGCAAAAATAGATCAGTGTTCTCTCCTCCACCCTGCCTTCCCCTTATCTCTCTCTGTCTGTCCTGATGAAAATTGCACATCTTTCATTGATTAAGTTAAACGCTGACCGGCACTGCCACGGTGTATCTTAGCAATGGTGACGAGCAATGCAGATGGATGATAAAGCTGTTTGTCAGATTTCTTTGTGTACAGAACCATACTTAGCTTTTGTTGTGTCTGCTACGTGTGGCTTTGGTTGTGTCTGTAACTCAGCCGTCTGTTGTGTCTGTAACGCAGCCGTCTGTTGTGTCTGTAACTCAGCCGTCTGTTGTGTTGGTAACTCAGCCGTCTGTTGTGTCTGTAACTCAGCCATCTGTTGTGTCTGTAACTCAGCCGTCTGTTGTGTCTGTAACTCAGCCGTCTGTTGTGTCTGTAACTCAGCCATCTGTTGTGTCTGTAACGCAGCCGTCTGTTGTGTCTGTAACGCAGCCGTCTGTTGTCTGTAACGCAGCCGTCTGTTGTGTCTGTAACTCAGCCGTCTGTTGTGTCTGTAACGCAGCCGTCTGTTGTGTCTGTAACGCAGCCGTCTGTTGTGTCTGTAACTCAGCCGTCTGTTGTGTCTGTAACTCAGCTGTCTGTTGTGTCTGTAACGCAGCCGTCTGTTGTGTCTGTAACTCAGCCGTCTGTTGTGTCTGTAACGCAGCCGTCTGTTGTGTCTGTAACTCAGCCGTCTGTTGTGTCTGTAACGCAGCCGTCTGTTGTGTCTGTAACGCAGCCGTCTGTTGTGTCTGTAACTCAGCTGTCTGTTGTGTCTGTAACTCAGCCGTCTGTTGTGTCTGTAACTCAGCCGTCTGTTGTGTCTGTAACTCAGCCGTCTGTTGTGTCTGTAACTCAGCCGTCTGTTGTGTCTGTAACTCAGCCGTCTGTTGTGTCTGTAACTCAGCTGTCTGTTGTGTCTGTAACTCAGGGGGCCAAAGGTGACCAGGGGGAGATCGGTTTGCCTGGACAGAGAGGCCTGCCTGGCTTACCAGGAGCTTCTGTAAGTATCACTACTTCCTACTGTACCACACACAACACACCCTACCTGTCACACACTCAACCTGTACCGCACACACTACCTGTCACACACTCAACCTGTACCACACACACTACCTGTCACACACTCAACCTGTACCACGCACACTACCTGTCACACACTCAACCTGTACCACGCACACTACCTGTCACACACTCAACCTGTACCACGCACACTACCTGTCACACACTCAACCTGTACCACACACACTACCTGTCACACACTCAACCTCTATTTTGCCTTGTGGAGCAAGACAGGGTTGTTCTCTATCACCTTATATATTAGCTTTGGCCATTGAACCGTTTACAGCATCTTTCCACCACTCAACTGATATTATTAGAATTCAAACTAGTGGAGAGAGAATGTTTTAGTTTGTAGATCAATGATTTCTCCTCTTTTTAATGAAGGGATTACCTGGTTCAATGGGCCCAAGAGGACCTGTGGGCGAGAGAGTGAGTTATTTTTCTTCACGGAACCTACTAAAGAAACAATATGTTGCTAATAACTTTAACTGCAGGGGACAATGTTAACTAATATTGTACTGTTCTGTGTCTAATAACAGGGACTTCAAGGTTTTCCTGGACCAGCAGGCTCTCCCGTAAGTATTCACTATTTTTAGATCATTATATATTAATGGGAACATTTTGTGATATTTATAGCCGTCAAGCCGTGAAACATGTCAGACCACTTCATTTCTATAGCTAAATAACATGATGTAGCTGATCGCTTTTTATCTCTTTTCCCAGGGCCCTGAGACAGCTGGACCCCCCGTATGTACTACAAACTCTTCAACATCGTTACATCATCTTCACCCCGTGTTCTAAACAGCATTAAGACAGCATACAGTATTTTAATCGAGCCCTGCTAACGGGCTATAGAATAATCACATAACTTGTGTATGTTGCTCCTTACAGGGCCCACCTGGGAAAGCAGGAACTCCAGGAGACGAGGGGAACATTGGGCCTGAGGTCAGTGTTCAAATAAGGATCACATAGTAATGATTATAGTAATGACTGATTAAACAGAACACATCCAGCAATAAAAACATACAGGATATGTTTGGAATTCTGCACTACGTGTCATAGCAGTCATAGTGCACTTTATCATTGCTCCTTTTGATAGTCTGCGGACGATTTTGTAACATACATTACTGATATGTCAGACTTTTCGGTGTCCAGTAGGACATTCTCTGTGTGTTTCATATCTAACTGTAACAGTCCATATTGTTATCAGGGTCCCCCTGGGCCTAGAGGGGGTCTGGGTCTCCCTGGTCCCGCTGGTCTACCAGGACCACCTGGACCTGTGGTAAGTACTGATGCTAACCTCTGACTTCTGGATCTAACCTGAAATTGGTGAATTCCACATCTGTATCCTCTCTGTGTGAATTGACCTCTGTTTTTCTGACTTGGAGTCTTGACCGATGTTCTTCTCTGTTGTGGCTTTGTCTCTTTGGTCTTTCTCATTAATTAACCGAACTATTTATTTGATCAATATTGTCATAAGAGTTCTCTCCGTCTTTTAGGGTGGCATCTTAACCCTGACGCAGAGTGATAATCAGTATCACTTCTGCATTAATGGACATTGATTGCACAGCCTCAAACACTGGAGATCTTTACTGTAGTGTTTGTGGACATCTAAACTCTGCTTTAGATGTCACTCCATAAAGAGATGTACTGTGTCACTCACTCTGTTGTCTTTAAGGGACCACCTGGGGCTGGAAAAGCTGAGGGGAGTGGGGATGATGTGAGTCTCTTTTTATCATCTTTCTCATGGTTAAACCAACTTTCACAGGGTCTGCTAGATGGTGGGACTAGGTGGTTCAGCCTAATGTTGTTGTAATAACTACACTTCAGCTTAATTCACACTTCCCTTAGACACTGTTGTTGTTGCTGCCATTTCATTCTGACAAATCTGCATGTGGAACATTGGTAGCTATAGTGTTCTTCAGTCAGTGGCTATCGAGGAGGTGAGACCCCCTGCAGGTGTAGTGATAATGTTATATCTGTGTCTGTCTACATTTGTCTGCAGTGCCCTGCTGCCTGTCCAGCTGGACCACAGGGAAACCCAGGGCTATCAGGGATGAAGGTGAGGAATCTTAGTGACAGACACTGGCTTTGGGCACCAGATCCCTTATCATTATTCACACCATTGTGGCCATTGGTTTTCTCTGATACCAGTATCTGATCATTTCATGGATTGATGTATGACTTATCCAGACGCTCAAAGCGCTTTACATTGTAGGAGGAAAATCACTGTATGAACCACCAATGTGAGCTTCTGATAGTTGATGATATTCAGTCTGAACTGGATTGTTATGTCATCTCCAGGGACACAAGGGATTACCAGGTGATAATGGAGCTGCAGGGGAAGCTGGACAAAAGGTATGACAAGCAATCAATTCTAATGTTTAGTGAAAAAGTGTGATGTTTGACAATGTGCTTAAGTACATTGGGTGCTTAGGTTTGATTATTCAAGCACACAAATCGCTAGATGTGAGTATTTGTGTTTTTCCTATGTTGCTAATCCACAGGGTGAGCCAGGACCATCTGGGGTGCAGGGCCTAACAGGCAAGATGGGAGATGATGTAAGAACCGTCCTTGCTCTGAAAGATACCAACACATACAGGCTGACATTCTACTTCACTGTCTGATATCGAAAATCCCAGTCACTTCTTTTGTTTTTTCTACAACTATTTTCTCCTGTTCCAAGCGGAACATAGGTAATGAGCATGCCAACATTTCTGCCTCTCACGGATATTGGTATTTTGAGCATACTATAATGTTACATAGGATTTCTGCCTAAAGCACAAAATGCACATTCAGAGATGATACATAAGATTTTTTGCTTCAAGTCAAATTGGTCATACAACCAGCCATTTATAACTGTTTAATGTTTTTGCTGTGCATCACTGTGAATCCTATTAAATAGAATACATTTTCACATCTGTAATGCATTCCAGGGACAAAGAGGTGCTATTGGTTTTCCTGGTAGTCCTGGAGATAAAGGAGACAGGGTAAGGGTTTAAAACAATATTTACTACAAGTCTTGTAAATGTCCTACTTTAGTGTTTAGGGTCTTAAACTCACCATCCTTGTTGTCTCCTCCTCTCAGGGTCCTCCTGGTTTCAACGGCATCCCAGGACCCACCGGACCACCGGGTTCTCCTGTAAGCCCTACTCATTTAATCAACTCAGTCAATTATAACTGCCATTTTCAATCAATGACTGGAGGACAGACTGTGGTTTACAATACCTAGGGCTGAACGGTGTTTTCCAAAAATGTCTGCCATTATCTTCTGTAGTGACTACTTGTTTTCTGTTAGGGTATGGAGGGCATTCGTGGACGTCAGGGTCTGGAGGGAGAAAAAGGTGATGATGTGAGTATCTCCTCTCTTCTACAGTATCTCTAGTGTTTTTACTGGGCTTTCTAAATATGGTTTTGTTCCAAGCCTTTCTGTTCACCTAAATTGTTGCATGGTTCATTGCATGGGCGTTTCTCAGGGAGCCATCGGTCCTCAGGGAGATCAGGGTCCTGTTGGTGCAAAGGGAGACACTGTGAGTATACAAACAATACAACATAAATTGATCTTATGTCCTTACTAATAAGTCATCAGATGGATGCAGGATCCTTTTGTAGTGTTAGTTGTATAGTTAGATTGATCTGAACAATTCATATTTTGTAATATTGCTCTTATTTTTTATGAGTGTGATTATGACGCTGAGGTTTTGTTGCTGTTGTTGTTGTTGTGGTCAATGATGAACTGTGATTACAGGGTACTCCTGGGGCAGACGGCATGGATGGACTCCCTGGAGTGGATGGAGCTAAGGTCAGTCTACGTTTTATGGTTACTGTACATACAGTTGAAGTCGGAAGTTTACATACACCTTATCCAAATACATTTCAACTTAGTTTTTCACAATTCCAGACATTTAACCCGAGTAAAAATGCCCTGTCTTAGGTCAGTTTGGATCACCACTTTATTTTAAGAATGTGAAATGTCAGAATAATAGTAGAGATAATTATTTATTTCAGCTTTTATTTATTTCATCACATTCCCAGTGGGTCAGAAGTTTACACACACTCTATTAGTATTTGGTAGCATTGCCTTAAAATTGTTTAAGTTTCGGGTAGCCTTCCACAAGCTTCCCACAATAAGTTGGGTGAATTTTGGCCCATTCCTCCTGACGGAGCTGGTGTAACTGAGTCAGGTTTGCAGGCCTCCTTGCTCGCACATGCTTTTTCAGCTCTGCCAACACATTTTCTTTAGGATTGAGGTCAGGGCTTTGTGATGGCCACTCTAATGCCTTGACTTTGTTGTCCTTAAGCCATTTTGCCACAACTTTGGAAGAATGCTTGGGGTCAATGTCCATTTGGAAGACTCATGTGCGACCAAGCTTTAACTTCCTGATTGACATCTTGAGATGTTGCTTCAATATATCCACATAATTTTCCTGCCTCAAGATGCCATCTATTTTGTGAAGTACACCAGTCCCTCCTGCTGCAAAGCACCCCCACAACATGATGCTGCCACCCCCGTGCTTCACGGTTGGGATGGTGTTCTTCGGCTTCCAAGCCTCCCCGTTTTTGCTCCAAACATAACAATGGTCATTATGGCCAAACAGTTCTATTTTTGTTTCATCAGACCAGAGGACATTTCTCCAAAAAGTACGATCTTTGTCTCCATGTGCAGTTGCAAACCGTGGTCTGGCTTTTTTATGGCGGTTTTGAAGCAGTGGCTTCTTCCTATCTGAGCGGCCTTTCAGTTTATGTCGCTATAGGACTTGTTTTACTGTGGATATAGATACTTTTGTACCTGTTTCCTCCAGCATTTTCACAAGGTCCTTTGCTGTTGTTCTGGGATCGATTTGCACTTTTCGCACCAAAGTACATTCATCTCTAGGAGACAGAACGCATCTCCTTCCTGAGCAGTATGACGGCTGCGTGGTCCCATGGTGTTTATACTTGCGTACTATTGTTTGTACAGATGAACATGGTACCTTCAGGTGTTTGGAAATTGCTCCCAAGGATGAACTAGACTTGTGGAGATCTCCATTTATTTATTTTTTTAGGTCTTGGCTGATTTCTTTTGATTTTCCCATGATGTCAAGCAAAGAGGCACTGAGTTTGAAGGTAGGCCTTGAAATACATCCACAGGTACACCTCCAATTTACTCAAATTATGTCAATTAGCCTATCAGAAGCTTCAAAAGCCATGACATCATTTTCTGGAATTTTCCAAGCTGTTTAAAGGCACAGTCAACTTAGTGTATGTAAACTTCTGACCCACTGGAATTGTGATACAGTGAATTTAAGTGAAATAATCTGTCTGTAAACAATTGTTGGAAAAATTACTTGTTTCATGCACAAAGTATATGTCCTAACCAACTTGCAAAACTATAGTTTATTAACAAGAAACTTGTGGAGTAGTTGAAAAATGAGTTTTAATGACTCCAGCCTAAGTGTATGTAAACTTCCAACTTCATCTGTATATATAGATTAGTATACTTAGTTAGTACAGTTTAAATAAAGAGAATATATCCAGTCTTACACGATCTGTCAAGAAATCAATCTGTTATCCTGTGAACATACCTGTCATCTTTCCAACAGGGAGAAGCTGGCATTCCTGGGACTGTAGGAATCAGGGGTATGGTCGGAATTCCAGTGAGTCTAATATTAATCTTTGACGCTTGTTTAAAATAAATATAATTAATCTAAGAATATAATTATAAATTAGATTACCTTTTGTTGGTATTAAAAGGAAAGAAAAAGCTATGAAAATCAATAGAGAGGTTGGTTGCCATCCAGTCAAACCACACTGCAGACCAGATTAATAAAACATTTATACAGGTCAGAGGTCAAAGCAGGGGAAACAGAATCAACAGAAACAACACAACAAAGAAGTAGTCCATCCCTTATGTTGTAATGTTCTCAAAAAGAACAATATACTGTACGGTATTCTGAAGATATCTTGTGTGTTGTTTCTGCAGGGCTTCCCAGGAAAGCAGGGGCTGGTTGGAGCTGGAGGTGCCAAGGTAAAATGTGTGCGTGTGTGTGTCTGTGTGCGTGCGTGTCTTGGATACAGTTTCATTCCTTGTGTTTGTCTATTGTAAACAGTATGCTTTTTGTGCAGGGTGACACAGGAGCTGACGGACCAGTAGGATCAATCGGAGTTCCTGGGAAAACAGTGAGTATCAAATGTCACACTTAAGTGTTTACTAGCACTCAACACTGATAGCCATGATTGTGGATCTATATTCTACTGATGGTGCTGAAGATGCAGGTTAAAAAGACTGTCGTTTGTTTAGGGGGCAACTGGACCAGCAGGAGAAGATGGAAAACCAGGAGACAAAGGAACTACTGTAAGTTGACAATTCTTTACATTTTATTCAATTTCAACAGTTTATAATAGTCTGTTTTAAATCTACATGACTGTAGTAATTTTTAATTCATATATTCAACTATGATTGCCATGCATACTGCTCATCAATAACAATCCCTGTCTGATGGTAACAATGAGCTGACAGCTAAACTCTTTAAACCCACAGTTATTAGATTGCCTTTAATGATAACCATGAGTCTTATTGATCCTGCTTCCCTGTACCCAGGGCGAGACCGGAAAGCAGGGACCAGTGGGGGTCACAGGTGATACAGGCATGCAGGGTGACAAAGGGGACAAAGGTGACACTGGCGAAAAGGGACTGAAGGGTCACACTGGACACAAGGGGGACCAAGTGAGTCCTGATGTGTAGTAGTTTATTGTTTTAGTAATAGTTGTCAGTTTGTAGATGAAGGGGTTTGAATGACTTCTGCTTTCCTGTGTCTTGTTCCTAGGGTCCTATTGGCCCCACTGGCCCAAAGGGAAGTGAAGTAAGTCCATGGATTCACATCAATACAATATATCATGTGAACAATGAGACAGTAGTCTTTTGTAAGATACAGTATCTGTATTGACAGTCTAACCTCTGTCCTCAGGGTGATCCAGGTCTTACAGGCGATTCTGGAGTCAAAGGAGACCAGGTATATGTTCTACTGAGAGATACATTTGATCTAGCTTTAGTATTCCCCTGTATTTGTAGTGACTACAATGGTCCTAATTCAGTCGATTATTGTTGTTTTATAGGGTCCTTCTGGTGTTCCTGGGATCAAAGGAGAGGTACAGAACAATGTCACAGTTTAATTGATTGGTTGATTGGTTGGTTAATCAATTGGTTGGGGGTGGTTGGTTGGTTGGTTGGTTGGTTGGTTGGTTGGTTGGTTGGTTGTTGGTTGGTGGAATAATTGAATGCAGTATGGTATACAGTTAACATTTAAGTCGTGTTGTGTTGTCCACTCACCTCTAGGTTGGAGAGAAGGGCATGAGGGGATATACCGGGGAAAATGGTAGACCAGGGCAGCCGGGTCATGAGGGTTTGACTGGTCCCCAGGGAGCCAATGGACTGGAGGGAGAGAGAGGGTTACATGGATCACCTGGGCCTAGAGGCCTACCTGTAAGTACCTTTAACCTGGGCCTAGAAGCCTACCTGTAATTACCTTTAACCTGGGCCTAGAGGCCTACCTGTAAGTACCTTTAACCTGGGCCTAGAAGCCTACCTGTAAGTACCTTTAACCTGGGCCTAGAAGCCTACCTGTAATTACCTTTAACCTGGGCCTAGAGGCCTACCTGTAAGTACCTTTAACCTGGGCCTAGAAGCCTACCTGTAATTACCTTTAACCTGGGCCTACAGGCCTACCTGTAAGTACCTTTAACCTGGGCCTAGAAGCCTACCTGTAAGTACCTTTAACCTGGGCCTAGAGGCCTACCTGTAATTACCTTTAACCTGGGCCTAGAGGCCTACCTTTAACCTGGGCCTAGAGGCCTACCTTTAACCTGGGCCTAGAGGTCTACCAGTAATTACCTTTAACCTGAGCCATCGAGGCCTACCTGTAAGATCCTTTAACCTGGGCCTAGAGGCCTACCTGTAATTACCTTTAACCTGGGCCTACAGGCCTACCAGTAATTACCTTTAACCTGAGCCATCGAGGCCTACCTGTAAGATCCTTTAACCTGGGCCTAGAAGCCTACCTGTAAGTACCTTTAACCTGGGCCTTAGAGGCCTACCTGTAATTACCTTTAACCTGGGCCTAGAGTTCTACCTGTAAGTACCTTTAACCTGGGCTTAGAAGCCTACCTGTAATTACCTTTAACCTGGGCCTAGAGGCCTACCTGTAAGTACCTTTAACCTGGGCCTAGAGGCCTACCTGTAATTACCTTTAACCTGGGCCTAGAAGCCTACCTGTAAGTACCTTTAACCTGGGCCTAGAGGCCTACCTGTAATTACCTTTAACCTGGGCCTAGAGGCCTACCTTTAACCTGGGCCTAGAGGCCTACCTTTAACCTGGGCCTAGAGGCCTACCAGTAATTACCTTTAACCTGAGCCATCGAGGCCTACCTGTAAGATCCTTTAACCTGGGCCTAGAGGCCTACCTGTAATTACCTTTAACCTGGGCCTACAGGCCTACCTGTAATTACCTTTAACCTGGGCCTAGAGGCCTACCTGTAAATACCTTTAACCTGGGCCTAGAGGCCTACCTGTAATTTCCCTTAACCTGGGCCTAGAGGCCTACCTGTAATTACCTTTAACCTGGGCCTAGAGGCCTACCTGTAAATACCTTTAACCTGGGCCTAGAAGCCTACCTGTAAATACCTTTAACCTGGGCCTAGAGGCCTACCTGTAATTTCCCTTAACCTGGGCCTAGAGGCCTACCTGTAATTGCCTTTAACCTGGGCCTAGAGGCCTACCTGTAATTACCTTCTTCCAAGCAAGTGAAGGACGACTGTAAAACACACTGATGTTAATTAATATACTTTTCACCCTTCCAAATCCAATAGGGTCCTAAAATGAATGACATCAAACTTCGCGAACTATGCTCAGCAATTGTTGAAGGTACGTGAATATTGTGTAGCCTACACACTGTAACAATCATTTAAGGCAGACTGCCATGTAGGGTGCTTTGTTCAACTGACATTTGAATAATTCTCTCCATCTAGAACACTTAGCAGAGTTTAAGAAAGAGGTCCTAAAGAAACCAGCAGCGATCGGGGCCCCTGGCATGGCAGGACTACGGGGCCCTGCAGGTCCACCGGGCCCAGCAGGGACTGCAGGAGAGGCCGGTCCCAGAGGACTGATGGGAATGAAGGGACCACCTGGATACTTTGGGTTACCAGGCACACCTGGAAAACAAGGTAGGACTAGGTGGATACCCAAAGATGGTCAAAGATAACGGGGGAATTATGTATCAATAACTTGCTAGATAAAGGTGAAATGTATAAAGAACTGATCATTCCAATGGAATACTTCGGCCATCTTGGATCTGGCCATTTCATTGTGTACAGTAGAGAACATAGAAACTACAACCAGAAAAGTATAGACACAGTACAAATAGTTAGACCTTCTATTTGTCCATTATAGTGTATTTCTGTAGAGGGCCCACAGCCGTACTGACGGATGCAATCTATTTAAATCTATTTCAATATTTTTGAGAAATACTGCATTGTCTGGCCTCCAGGTTCATTGTCGCCACAGTACAGTAGCTTAGGGCCAGGGTTGGGGAATAACGGATAACATGTCATCCGTTACATGTAAGGGATTACAAAAAAACAGTAACTAATCAGTTACATGTACATTACCAGCAAAAATATTGTAATCATGTTAGTGATACTTTTAAAAACTAGATGATTACTTCGAGGATGATTTTAAAATTTAGAAAGGAGATTTGGACACCTCTCTGTTTTCTCAATGACATTCAAATCAGCATTGAAAAAAGGCGCAAGTTTAAGTTTGTTCCACCTGAGTGAGTCTGACCAGAAGTTAGAGACCACTATGAAGACACACCAAATGGGTTTAATGGATCGCAGGAAAAGATCAGGAATAGGCTTTTTTAGGGTACAGTCCAAGCTGTCTTCCAATGGTGCGACTGCTGTCGGCATCCAAAGATTATCCAATTTGAATAAACGCTTGGAGGTAAGGATGACAGCTGTGATGTAGTCTACGGCGATATCTACATAGCGCATTGATGTGAATCACACTGCTGCTCTCTCATTTAGCTATTTGAGCTTTACGGATTGTGGTTGTTGTGGATGGCTGTTCACAAATCTAAAGGTGTATTTGAACCCAATAATGGTTGTATTTGAACCAAATAATGGTTGAATTCAAGAACTTTAAACTGCCTATCAATCATTGTTTTTGAAACCACTGGACAGCCAGTGAAAAATGCGCTCTTGCAACAGCTGCACAGTGCAGATCCCAGTCTGTGGAATAAAAGTGGTGCTTTCTAATTCATGTTGATAAAAAAATACATCCATAGGCCTAATGGACACATGTTCAAACTCGCACACTTTTGATAGACTTAAAGTGGCAATATGTAGTTGCTACATACATTTTTGGATATATACACGACCGTTCAAAAGTTTGTGGTCACTTAGAAATGTCTTTAGAAATTGTTCATTAAAATAACATCAAATTGATCAGAAATACAGTGTATGCATTGTTAATGTTGTAAATGACTATTGTAGTTGGAAACGGCAGATTTTTTTAATGGAATATCTACATAGGCGTACAGAGGTCCATTATCAGCATCCATCACTCCTGTGTTCCAATGGCACGTTGTGTTAGCTAATCCAAGTGTATCATTATAAAAGGCTAATTGATCATTAGAAAACCCTTTTGCAATTATGTTAGCACAGCTGAAAACTGTTGTCCTGATTAAAGAAGCAATAAAACTGGCCTTCTTTAGACTAGTTGAGTATCTGGAGCATCAGCATATGTGGGTTCGATTACAGGCTCAAAATGGCCAGAATCAAAGAACTTTCTTCTGAAATTCGTTAGTCTATTCTTGTTCTGAGAAATGAAGGCTATTCCATGCGAGAAATTGCCAAGAAACTGAAGATCTCATACAACACTGTGTACTACTCCCTTCACAGAGGGCAAACTGGCTCTAACCAGAATAGAGAGAGTGGGAGGCCCCAGTGCACAACGGAGCAAGAGGACAAGTACATTTGAGTGTCTAGTTTGAGAAGCAGACGCCTCACAAGTCCTCAACTGGCAGCTTCATTAAATAGTACCCACAAAAACACCAGTCTCAACGTCAACAGTGAAGAGGCGACTCCGGGATGCTGGCCTTCTAGGCAGAGTTCCTCTGTCCAGTGTCTGTGTTCTTTTGCCCATCTTAATCTTTTCTTTTTATTGGCCAGTCTGAGATATGGCATTTTTTTGCAACTCTGACTAGAATGTCATCATCCCGGAGTCGCCTCTTCACTGTTGATGTTGAGACTGGTGTTTTGCAGGTACTATTTAATGAAGCTGCCAGTTGAAGACTTGTGAGGCGTCTGTTTCTTAAACTAGACACTCTAATGTACTTGTCCTCTTGCTCAATTGTGCACCGGGGCCTCCCAGTCCTCTTTCTATTCTGGTTAGAGCCAGTTTGCGCTGTTCTGTGAAGGGAGTAGTAATTGTTTCATCTGTGGATTTGCCCTTTAAACAGCTGCATATTATCAAGATATCAAAGTGTCACCAACAAAAAGGTTAACAATAGGCCTATAGCAAATGCAGCATATGGCATTCATTTTTCACATGTAAATAGCACTTTTCAGTAGTGCTCAAAGCATGCCATTCCTTGAGCACAGCATTTATTTTTCAACTCGAATCAATGAGCCCAATCAGTCCTCCATGACAACAAAATCATAAACAACAGAGTAGAGCTGGCAAACAAGTCTTTAGTTTTGGGGTTATGCTCAGGTAAAACAATTTGGCTAGTCTATACTTCCATATTTCCAAGTCCTATTCTTGAAGATCAAGGGGTATAACATCTATTAGAATGACTGGAATTCTGATAGACTTTGGTTTTTAATGTAAAGATATGATTTAATCGTATTATTATATGTTGTAGAAAGCGATGGGTTAGAAGAAGCCTACATAATCCAACCCATAAAGTAATATGTAACATCCACATATGGCCAGCTATGTAAACTTTAACATTGATTTATCCTGCAGTAGACGTGGTTCAATTTGTAACATACACTTTTGTCTTCTTATAATGCCTCTTAAGGGGAAAGTAATCTAAAAGTAACTGAATGTAATCAGATTACGTTACTGAGTTTTCGTAATCCAAAACTTACTGATTACAATTTTGGACAGGTAACTATATTACATTTAGAAAGTAACCTCCCCAACCCTGCTTAGTGCTCTGAAAGAGCTTATACAGTGTGTTTGTACAGTTTGTTCTTTGTAGATGGGCTTGAGTCATGCATTCACATCCAGGGCTAAATCAGACAACACAGCAAAATCCCTCTCTGCTAAATCCTTTTAATTGCACCCCTTTTGTTGACACACACCCACGCACGTACGCGCGCGCGCGCACACACACACACCTACACACAAACAAAAATACACAAATAAATACTTCCTGTGGTGATAATAGCCCATTTCAGACAGTCAATGTCAACATGTGAAAGGAAATGTTCCTCTTCTCTGTAGGTGACGCTGGTGTAAAGGGGGATACAGGACATAAGGGAGAAAACGGAGTGGGAATCCCAGGAAGTCCAGGCGAGCCAGGCTCACAAGGTAACACCACCCCTCCCCCCATTCTTATCTTATCTTAACACCTGAATATTTTAGCTCCTCAAGTTTATGCCAATGCTTTAGCTCAGCAGGCTAACACAGTCGGGTGTCGCTCAAGAGACCTGGGTTTGAACCCAGTTGGTCACACATAGACATGACGAGGCGTTGTTCAGTACCTGTTGCCATCATCTCCCTCATCCTTTGTCTCTCAGGTGTGGCTGGCGTCCCTGGCATCGGGAAGGACGGTAAAGATGGAGCTCCCGGTAAAGACGGTGTTAACGGTAGCCCAGGTGCTTCTGGTTCCAGGGGAGCTACAGGAGCCCCAGGGTATTGTGACCCCTCAAACTGTATAGGCAGGCCCCCACCTCTCTATATGATGAGTGGGGGGAAGAAATCCAGCTACAGCAAGGGGCCGTGAGGAACACAAACAGAAGCTCGGAACACATTCCGGAACACATTGCATCTCTAGCAGCAGCAAGACAGACATGAGGTACCCAGTTCAGGAGTGGTAATACATGGAAGTCTTCACATGTTTCCCTCATCGCACCACAGAACCAAAGAGAAACAGAGACAAGGCAAATGTCATTTAGAATACTGTATAGATATTTTTCTAGCTTTTCATATTTTTGCCTGATGCATCGTTTTTTGTGGAGAGAGCTTATCTGATGTTATGCATTCTAAGACAGCTGCTATTGATTTTAAGCTAGCCTTTCAACTGATCAGTGGCCCATCATGGCCCAAGTGCTGTCCCGAAGACAAATTACACAACCTTCTAAAATGACCATATTGTTAAATTCATGTTGTTCCATTCATACCCATAGATTCAGGTAGACAAACAGAGCAATGTGTTGGTTTTCAACTAACACAAAGGTAAATAATGTATGTATTTTACTTCCATTCATGTACTGTTTAATTCCTTGTTTAAATAAATTCATAAAAAATGTCCTCACCAGCACCATGTACAGTACGAAGTTCAGCCTTTCACAAATAACAAAACCTCAAACTGCGCTTTGGAATCATTCTTTTTCAATATTGATCAATAAACAAATAAATAACGGCAAAAGTCCACTACCATGATGAGCCATAGACAGATATTGGTAGTTCATGTTTTCATTCAGTCACTTGAACATAGGATAGTCTATGTTATACAGAAGTTGTACAGTACGAGTACACATGTTTTTCCCTGTTGTTGTTTTTTCTAACAATGTAATAAACTGTTTTGTTTGGGAAATATTGCACATCAGACCCTTGAGTTGTTTTTTCTGAACAGCTACCTTTACCTTTAGGGAAGCATTTTAGAACAAACCGTTCGTCCATTTTTTTTATATTGGCCCTCCAGGGAAGATATATCATGCCATTTTTCATGGTATCCAATAGATAGTTACAGTCTTGTCCCATCGCTGCAACTCCCGTATGGACTTGGGAGAAGCAAAGGTCGAGAGCCATGCATTGTCTGAAACACGACCCTGCCAAGCTGTACTGCTCACTTAACCCGGAAGCCAGCCTCACTAATGTATCAGAAGGAAAACCGTACACCTGGCTACCGTGTCAGATCTGTAGTGACACCTCAAGCACTGCAAGGCAGTGCCTTAGCCTCTCTAGGATAGGTGGGACGAAATCGTCCCACCTACGTAACAGCCAGTGGAATCCCGTGGCGCGTTATTCAAATACCTTAGAAATGCTATTACTTCAATTTCTCAAACATATGACTATTTTACACCATTTTAAAGACAAGACTCTTGTTAATCTAACCACACTGTCCAATTTCAAAAAGGCTTTACAACGAAAGCAAAACATTAGATTATGTCAGCAGAGTACCCAGCCAGAAATAATCAGACACCCATTTTTTAAGCTAGCATATAATGTCACATAAACCCAAACCACAGCTAAATGCGGCACTAACCTTTGATGATCTTCATCAGATGACAATCCTAGGACATTATGTTATACAATACATGCATGTTTTGTTCAATCAAGTTCATATTTATATCAAAAACCAGCTTTTTACATTAGCATGTGACGTTCAGAACTTCCGGTGAATTTACTAAATTACTCACGATAAACGTTCACAAAAAACATAATTATTTTAAGAATTATAGATACAGAACTCCTTTATGCACTCGCTATGTCCGATTTTAAAATAGCTTTTCGGTGAAAGCACATTTTGCAATATTCTGAGTAGATAGCCCGGCATCACAGGGCTAGCTATTTAGACACCCACCAAGTTTAGCCCTCACCAAAGTCAGATTTACTATAAGAAAAATTTTATTACCTTTGCTGTTCTTCGTCAGAATGCACTCCCAGGATTTCTACTTCAATAACAAATGTTGGTTTGGTTCAAAATAATCCATAGTTATGTTCAAATATCCTCTGTTTTGTTCGTGCGTTCAAGACACTATCCGAAGTGTAAAGAAGGGTGACGCGCCCAACGAAATATTCCATTACCGTACTTCGAAGCATGTCAACCGCTGTTTAAAATCAATTTTTATGCCATTTTTCTCGTAAAAAAGCGATAATATTCCGACCGGGAAACCGTGTTTACATTCAAAGAGAGAGAAAATAAAAACAGGGGTCACCTCGTGCACGCGCCTCAGTCTCATTGTCCTCTGATAGACCACTTACCAAAGGCGCTAATGTTTTTCAGCCAGGGGCTGCCTCGACATCATTCAGCTTTTTCCCGGGTTCTGAGAGCCTATGGGAGCCGTAGGAAGTGTCACGTTACAGCAAAGATCCAACATTTTCAATAAAGAGAGTCAAGAAGCCCAAGGAATGGTCAGAGAGGGCACTTCCTGTACAGAATCTTCTCAGGTTTTTGCCTGCCATATGAGTTCTGTTATACTCACAGACACCATTCAAACAGTTTTAGAAACTTTAGGGTGTTTTCTATCCAAAGCCAATAATTATATGCATATTCTAGTTTCTGGGCAGTAGTAATAACCAGATTAAATCGGGTACGTTTTTTATCCGGCCGTGCAAATACTGCCCCCTACCCTCAACAGGTTAGACCGCAGCGCCACTTGTGAGGCCCAAAATACTATGTATTGACAGCTTTGTGACTTTCAGCATTACCATTTGAGAGATGTTTTGTGACATCATGATTACCATTGGAGAGTTCTATCTGTTGAAGCTGTTACATCCAAGGGATGGAGCAAGACCTCCAGGGGACCAGTTTGATCAGTCTTTGTTACAAACGTCCGCAGGGTCTTCCAGTTCACCGTTGCCTAGTTACTGAGAGAGGAGAGTCAACATCCCATTCTCTGAGTCTATACACCAGAGATTCATTTATTGAGTCAATATGACCTTTAGAAGGTTGCTGGCCGTTGGCTGAAACAGGAGATGGGCTACTGCAGGCTAGAACTAGCCTCCTCCTCCCCCTCTTCCTCCCCCTCCTCTACCACCTCCCCATCCTCCTCCTCTACCACCTCCCCATCCTCCTCCTCCACCCCCCCCTCCTCCACCTCCACCTCCTCCTCCTCCCCCTCTTCTGCCTCCTCCTCCCCCTTCTCCTCCTCCCCAATCCCCTCCTCCTCTTCACCCTCCCCCTACTCCCCATTCCCCTCCCCCTTCCACCCCCTCCTCCACCTCCTCCCCATCTCCCTCCTCCTCTTCCTCCTCCCATCACCCCCCCCCCCCCTCCCCTCAACGGCATCTATTTGTTCTCATTGGTCTAATCATGGATCTACTGGCATCCCTTAGAATAATAGGCTATAGGTTGTACATAAACCACTAACATACCAACAGCTGCATGATGGATAGTTTCAGAAAAATTACAATTCTGATTAGCAATAAAAATTGGTTAGATATTTTACAGAACTGCCAATTGTGCATGCTATGCAAACGATAACGGGAGAACATTTTAAACTGAGCGATTACTGTTCATTTCATTGGGTCTGTAGAAGTTGCGATTGACATTCAAAAGAAGCAATGAACTTGTCATATGCCTGCAGGGTCTACTGGTAAATTAGCTGGTAGTATTAGACATTGAGCAAAGAGGTTAAGTAGGAAACCTAACAATTGAGAATTCAAGTCATACCAGCACTTATAAGAGGACACAGAAAGATTACTCACAAAGGAAAGGAAAAGCCTTTTTCTAAAAAAATGATCTGTTCCAGTCTTTATTACAACATGATACAGTACATAATACACCTTTCCAATACGTACAAACATACCAGCCACTAATTTAGGATATTTTAGTACCAATCTTTTAGGATAAACAGGTAAGGATTACCATCGTAAAACCATTTTTAACATTCCACATACGGTAAGCTACTGGTATTTCAAACTGTGAATAATTTAACAGTAGAATTAACAAAAACTCTAAATCAGTTACATACAGTTGGTTGTTTTCAATTATCACAAATTTAGATGAAATCAGGAAACAAACCAAACATAATTAGAAACGTGCACCTTTTGCATTATTTTCTATGGGGAGCACTGGCAGCATACATCAGACATTCTAATGCTCATATCAATGGACTAACAAGCGTTTTCCATTTACAAAACCATTATGTTACTATTATATTTCTCCTATTTGGCATTCTGGCATTCTGAAACGTAATTCATAACGAAGTCCACACATCTCCACTGTGATGTGGTAGTAAAGTGTATGCAAGTCAGTGAAGAGTATACTGTCTCTGTTCCTTTGACTGCCATGGATCATGAGGCACAGTTTTATAGGCTACAGTACAGTGGGCAATGTAGACACTGTATATTTAGCTATAAATATTCTGGAGAGCACTTTGGACGACCTTCAGTGAAGTGACCTGAGGTGCAGATGGCCAAGCAGTGATTTCACTGTGGCTGTTGGCTTAGGTTCTGGAACACTGTTGGTGTTGGCCTGGGTTCTGGAAACACTGTGGGTGTTCTTACTGTGTTCTAGAAATACATGCTGGATCCAGGCTCACATCCATATAAGGAAGGCCTGAAATACAATATATCTATTTTACTTTATTGGTGACCTGATGAACATTTCGGAACCTCAATGTTGATGTCTTACATTTCTTCTCATTTTTCAAGCCAAAATAATTCCCCTAGAGTGAGCAGTGAGTAATCTATTGTATTCTTTTTTACTGACTCTCCCTCGACTCATCTTGTGAGTTTTAGAGAGGGTATAATTGGTCCACCAGGGACGTGGGATGAGTGATGAAAGACATCCTTCAGACAGAATACACACTGACTTTACCAATCACAGAACAGGGAAGAAGGAACTCATGCTGTATAGCACTTAACGATTTAGCTAAAACAATGTCTTTATTTGAGTCACTGTGTCCCTGGCCTGCCTGTGCCACAGGGGGACTGGCTAATGAGCAAGAGGAAGTGACACATTACAGAGAACGTAGCGTGAAGCAAGGAAACAAGCAACGTTTGAGGAACGAGTGGAACAAAAGCTGTGGTTTTAATACCTTCTCTCTCCAGACTGGTTACTGGCAGACTCTGTGGAATCACCAGAGACACTTAGGTAGAAACGAAATGGGAAATGTAGTTTTCCTTTTGTAGTTTTCCATTCATGAAGTTGGATTCCCTTTGGAGGAATAATGAACAAACACTGTACAATAGGCAATTAAAGCTGTCACAAAAGGTCAAGATAGTAATTGTACAGATACCCAGAGAATGTGAAAGTTCAGTATTCACCCTGTCCAGTACTGGTGGCCCGGCTCTCATTATTCAAGACAATTGCACTATTAGAAGCTTACAGGCAAGGCAAAACAAAGCATGTAGTCGTTCACCACCATCCACAGCCTCATTAAAGATCCATCCATGAAGCTTAATATTGACATTTCAGATTGTGTCTCATTCAGGCTAATGTTCCCTTCCCATTCAGGCTAATGTTCCCTTCCCATTCAGGCTAATGTTCCCTTCCCATCAATAGAAATAACTTGACTGGATCACTACCAGTTGACTTCAGAGGAGCTGCCTACTGCTGGATCAATGATGTGGCTACTGACTGATGGGTTGAGTCTAATGTTAAACCCATACCAGACTGACGACTGTGTATGTTGGGAGACTGACAACGCTATTATGGTATAAATGGCCGTTCTGTAACTGCGGCTCCATCTTTTACCAGACATGGGTACAGATGGTATTTGTTTTCTTTGAAATAGTTTTGAGTGTTTGATTGAGCCTGCCTAAAGTGCCAGATCAGCAGGGTTTGCACTTTTGACGACTATTCCATTGGTTCCATTGTGCCAGGTAAGCTCAATCAAGCGAAAACAAATCCTATTTGAACCCAGGCCCAGTAAGCCCAGTAATCATGACTGTAGTCGGTGGTCTTTTACATGGTCCTTCGAGCCGGATAGGAACAATGGCAGTCCGTCTAAGTTGAACAAATTACGTAATTCTTGATGATAACATTACCAAATATCAGACACCAACCAACCCTCCACACCCACTTCCCCTGGTCATTTCACCCCCAACCCCCACAACAAAAACAAAAACAAACTAATTCTGACCGGCAGGCAGGCAGAACACTTCTCTCGAGCTCCCTCCAAACTAAGGAGATATATTTTTATAGAAAGAAAAGTTCTTGGTTCATCCTGACACATCCCAGTTCATAAATAGCTGGACTTTTAGCTCTTGGTCTGCATCCAAAATGGCATCCTATTCCCTTTCTAGTGCACTACCTTTGACCAAAGTCGTGCACTATGTAAGGAATTGGTTGCCATTTCAGAAGCAGTTAGTGTGTCCCTGTCTCTTTAAGTCCCCTTGACGTTCTTGGTGTGGGGTCGTGATCCCAGACTAGCGTAGTAGGCACACTGGGAGGGGTCACACTGTCCTGGGGGTCCGCTGGGCCCTGGCTGGCCATGGGGGCCAGGATTCCCTGCTTCTCCCTGAGCTCCAGCCGCCCCGGGCTGCCCGTCCTTACCATAGCCTGGCATACCTGCTGGACCTGGGGGGTGGAGTAGCAAAGTCACACTGAAGCAACTGCTGCTTTCTTAGGAAGTTCAAGTGTCAGTCACTCACCCCACTCGTGCTGGATAGTGCATAGTTTAGCAACTACGGATCTCAAGATGGACACAAACAATCACCCATTTAGAATGATATTGCTGTAATAGAGACATTCTATTGATATATTGCTGTAATAGATCAACAGTACTGTACCTATAGGACCTGATGGTCCAGTCTCTCCTCTCTGTCCAACTCCATTTTCTCCCTTGTCTCCTCTGGATCCTCTCTCACCTGGACGGCACAGAGATGACAGACACAACACTCACAATGATGTTCTTACAGACAGTGCCTAAATCAAGACCACCAAAGGCAATGAATATCAATGATTGGTAAAACTGTGTTTTGTGGAAACCTGAAACCTCTCACGTAGTGGTTTGACAATATTACACTTTTTAGTATTATGCTCTCACAGTGTCTGTATATCTGAACCAAGAAATACAGTATGTGTGACCAATAACAATGGGTCTTCACTTTGGATCAGTTACCTTTAGGACCCATGGGTCCCCTCATGCCGTCTCCTCCATTCTGCCCTGGCATGCCAGGCTCCCCTGGGGGTCCGGGGCGACCGTGGCTCCCGTCTTTCCCCGAGGGGCCTGGAGGTCCTGGCCGACCTGCCGTGCTCTTCACATGGGCTGGCTGGATCTGGGCCATCAGGTACGCCATTTTGTCTGGAGGTGGAACCCACGGACACACACCATTAGGACTTACACATCTCATATGAGGTAAAACACACATTGCATACATTGCAGATTGCACTAATGTCCCATTGTCCCTAACAATACGCCAGTCTCACCATCTAATGCTTTAGCTAGTTCCTCCTGGATCAGCCTTCTCATTGTTTCCAGTGATGTTGACTCTCCCTGTTGGAAGGAGAAATTAGCATGTTTACGTCATCGATTTCCAGATGTCTGTAATATTTTCTATAGCACTTTGACTGTGGCTGGATATGAACAAGGGTATTTTGTAAACAACAAGACTGTGTTAACCTGCTGAGCTAAAACCTGGCGGTTAACTCTGGGGAGCCATTGCAAGTATTCAAGTCATTACTCACCCGTGGTCCTGGTTGTCCGGGGTTTCCAGATGTTCCCTGAGGCCCGGTAAGTCCCACCTCTCCTGGGGGCCCGGACATACCCATCATCCCTGTGTGGCCCTTACGGCCTGGGGGCCCCGGGTTACCAGGCATACCTGGATCTCCAACAGATCCCTTATCTCCCTTCCCACCTGAGTCGCCCTACAAAGACATCCAACAAAACACACTCAGAGACAATATAAACAATGTTGTTTATGGTATTTGGTTGAGCATGTACTCACCCTCTCTCCTTTGACTCCACGTTCTCCTGCTCTGCCTGACATACCCTGTGAAACAGACAAGGAGTTTGTTTAACGTGTCATTGGCAAGACATCTCCCAATCCATGTTCCACATCATATCTATTTCATAGTGTAAAGATACTAAAAGTAGCTGATGAAAATTGAAATATGTCTCCAAAAATCATCAACAAACAAACGAACCAATCAATCAATCACTCAATGGTTCTTACCTGTTTTCCCTCTGGGCCGACAGGACCAGCAGGACCCTAGATAGATAGAGAGATGGAAGGAAGAGACGTTTAAGTAGAAATACATTTGATCAAATCAGAAATGCTTGCATCACAACTTCAAATCCTCTTGTGGCTGAACATCAACTCAGACTGTTCCAACATGAAGGACTAGGAGGTGTAGCAACAGTAGCTTAGCACACTAGTAATGACGTTGATGAGCAGGAATCCCTATTTACCAAAGGTCCCTTTGGACCACTAAAGCCTGGTAATCCTGGGTTCCCAGGGTCTCCCTTGGCTCCAGCCGGACCCTGTAATACACACAGAAACACAGGGACTTATGATTTTCACATGGCGTAGTCATTTGTCACATGCACCGAACAGTGAAATGCATACTTACAAGCCCTTAACTAAGACTGCAGTTTTAAGAAAAATACACCAAAAAACAAACAAAGAGCAGCAGTAAAATAACAATAGCGAGGCTATATACAGGGGGTACCGGTACAGAGTCAATGTGTGGGGGCAACGGTTAGTCGAGGTAATTGAGGTAATATGTATATGTAGGTAGAGTTATTAAAGTGACTATGCATAGATAATAACAGAGAGTAGCAGCAGCGTGAAAGAGGGGGGGGGGGGGCACTGCAAATAGTCTGGGTAGCCATTTGATTAGATGTTCAGGAGTCTTATGGCTTGGGGCTGGAAGCTGTTTAGACGTCTCTTGGACCTAGACTTGGCACTCCGGTACCGCATGCAGTGAGGTAGCAGACAGAACAGTCTATGACTAGGGTGGCTGGAGTCTTTGACAATTTTTAGGGCCTTCCTCTGATGTCGCCTGGTATAGAGGTCCTGGATGGCAGGAAGCTTGGCCCAGTGATGTACTGGGCCGTACGCACTACCCTCTGTAGTGCCTTGCGGTCGGAGGCCGAGCAGTTGCTTTACCAGGCAGTGATGCAACCCGTCAGGATGCTCTCGATGGTGCAGCTGTAGAACCTTTTGAGGATCTGAGGACCCATGCCAAATCTTGAAGCTCTCAACCTGCTCCACTATATTCCCATCAATGAGAATGGGTGCGTACTCAGTCCTCCTTATCCTATAGTCCACAATCATCTCCTTTGTCTTGATCACGTTGAGGGAGAGGTTGTTGTCCTTGCACCACACGGTCAGGTCTCTGACCTCCTCCCTATAGGCTGCCTGTCACGTCCTGACCAGTAAAAGGGGTTATTTGTCATTGTAGTTTGGTCAGGGCGTGGCAGGGGGTGTTTGTTTTGTGTGTTTCTGTGTTTTTGGGTTTAGGTTCTATGTTATCTATTTCTATGTTTATATCTAGTTTTCTATTTCTATGTTGGGGTTTTGGCAATGACCTCCAATTAGAGGCAGCTGGTTGTCGTTGTCTCTAATTGGAGGCCATATTTAGTTGTGTTTGTTTCACTTGTATTTTGTGGGTGGTTGTTTTCCTGTATAGCCTGTGTTGCCTTACGGAACTGTTTTGTTTATTTTGTTCAAGTGTTATCTTTAAATAAATTAAGAAGATGAGCACTTTACCCGCTGCACCTTGGTCCAATCCTTACGACGACTCTGACACTGTCTCATCGTTGACGGTGATCAGGCCTACAATTGTGTCATTGGCAAACTTAATGATGGTGTTGGAGTTGTGCCTGGCCGTACAGTCATGAGTGTACAGGTGGGGACTGAGCATGCACCCCTGAGGGGCCCCTGTGTTGAGGATCAGCGTGGTGGATGTGTTGTTATCAACCTTTACCACCTGAGGGCAGCCCGTCAGGAAGTCCAGGATCCAGTTGCAGAGGGAGATGTTTAGTCCCAGGGACCTTAGCTTAGTGATGAGCTCTGAAGGCACTATGGTGTTGAACGCTGAGCTGTAGTCAACGAATAGCATTCTAACTTAGGTGTTCCTTTTGTCCAGGGGGAAAAGGGCAGTGTGGAGTGCAATAGAGATTGCATCATCTGTGGATCTGTTACGGTGGTATGCAAATTGGAATGGGGCTAGGGTTTCTGGGATAATGGTGTTGATGTGAACCAGACATGAGTACCACGGGTCGGTAGTCATTTAGGCAGGTTACCTAAGTGTTCTTGGGCACAGGGACAATGGTGGTCTGCTTGAAACATGTTTGTATTTCAGAATCAGACAGAGAGAGGTTGAACATGTCAGTGAAGACACTTGCCAGTTGGTCAGCGCGTGCTCAGAGTACACGTCCTGGTAATAATTCTGGCCCTGCGGCCTTGTGAATGTTTCCTGTTTGCTTATGGCTGTATACAGCTCATTGAGTGTGGTCTTAGTGCCAGCATCGGTTTGTGGTGGTAAATAGACAGCTACAGAGAATATAGATGAAAACTCTCTTTGTAGATAGTGTCGTCTACAGCTTATCATGAGGTACTTTACCTCAGGCGAACAAAACCTCAAGACTTCCTTAGATATCATGCACCAGCTGTTGTTTACAAATATACTAGGACGCCACTCCTTGTCTTACCAGAGGCTGCTGTTCTATCCTGCCGGTACAGTGTATAACCCGCCAGCTGTATGTTATTCATGTCGTCGTTCAGCCACGACTCTGTGAAACATAAGATATCACAGTTTTTAATGTCCCATTGGTAGGGTATATGCGCTTTTAGTTCGTCCATTTTATTATCCAGCGATTTTACATTGGCCAATAATACCGATGGCAAAGGCAGATTAGCCACTCATCGCCTGATCCTCACAAGGCACCCCGATCTCCTTCTGTGAAATCCTCTGTCTCTTTCTCCTGTGAATGATGGGGATGAGGGCCTGTTTGGGTGTCTGGAGTAAATCCCTCTCGTCCGACTCATTAAAGAAAAATTCTTCGTCCAATTCAAGATGAGTAATCGTTGTTCTGATGTCCAGAATCTCTTTTTGGTCATAAGAGACAGTAGCAGCAACATTATGTACAAAATAAGTTACAAACAATGTGAAAAAAAATAAATAAAATAGCACGGTTGGTTAAGATCCCATAAAACGGCAGCCATCCTTTCCGGCGCCATTATCTCACAGGCAGCACTACTCGTTATAAGGGACTGGGTGAGATTAACCTAACGTTTAGCTATCTGACGTTCTTATGAACGTTGCTATTGTTGGAGGTAAATCTCCTAAAAGATCTTGCGGTGGAAGACTAAACAGCTGCAAGTGATTCATATTCATATTTACAAGGGCTTGGTGGGGCTTGATCTAACGACCAGATACATAGTAGAGGGAAGCTGCTGTGTTCGCGAAATGCAAACAGCATTTCACTGCATGTGCATGTTTCTGTTTTCACAGAAGCAATGTATGCAATGTTAAGAGCAGTTACTGCTGTATATAAATAATCACTCACAGGAGTACCAGGGGCTCCTGGCTTTCCTGAAGGTCCTGGTTCACCAGGTTTACCCTTGAGAGAGGTTGAGAGGTAGAGATGGAAGGAGGGAGGGAGAAAGAGAGAGGGAGAGAGAGCGAGAGGGGTAGAGAGGGAGAGGGAGAGAGAGCGAGAGAGGTAGAGAGGGAGAGGTAGAGAGGGAGAGAGAGAGCGAGAGAGAGAGAGAGAGAGAGAGAGAGAGAGAGAGAGAGAGAAATACAGACAGACATTTGTGTCACTTTCTATCAACCAGGTTGTCATCGTGCTAAGTCTGGTGTACTAAGTGTCAGCAGATAAAGGCTTGTCTACTGCAGTATAAAGGTGACTTACATTCTCCCCTCTCCGGCCAGCAAGGCCCTCTGGTCCAAGTGGTCCAATATTACCCTTCAAAAACAAACACAACGCATATATTAGTGAGACATTCCCTGTATGTTGATAATTACAGAGTTATGATTGGCTAAATTGGTGTTCTTACTCACGTCTTGGCCAGGTTTACCCTCTGGTCCACTACGGCCTTCCTTTCCATCTTCACCCTGATTGGTTAAGGACAGAAATATATTAATCAATGCAATCAATCAATTCACGGTAGGCCTCTCTTTTCCTAATTTTGTTCTATAGAAAATATTTTGATTATAGCTATAGAAAGGGGCTTCAATGGTAAAATCTATGGGGATTAGAGTAAAACTCCAACGCCTTGACCTTGATGGCTTGAATCTACGAGTCTTGGGTCAAGGCGAGACACTCTTATACAGTACATCCAATGTGTTCTTTAAAATCCATAGGTTGACGTGGAGGTAGAGAGGAGTCAATCCAACATAATCCTCTGTCTTAAGAGAGGTGTTCTGGTGATGCACTTGGGCACTTGGTCCATCTCGGTCAGAGAAAAGGCTGGAGGGGATGTGAGCCTGGCACTGTGTTTCAGTGCCTCAGTGGTGTCTGTAATGAGGCATGCCATTGGTCACACTATAAAGGTCACACTATACTGAGACATGCTATTGGTCACACTGCTGTGGCAGATATCGTATCCCAGAGCTGAGAGCTGAGTGAGATTTAATGAGAGTAGGCATGTGTCACAATTTTGAGAGTGAGATGATTTAATCTTGACAGACCAGGGAAGACATAAGCCCACGTTCATATTCAACACTTTATGGCCTAGTCATCTAATGTGTTGACTATTGTGACATGGGAGTCAATGGACTGACCTTTGACCCTGGTGGTCCAGGCTCTCCTCTGTGACCCTTGAAGCCCTGCATGGAGATAATCATTAACATAAATACACCAATATTACTAGTGAAATTATATTTTCATTAACCACACAGTTAAATAATCATCCCCACAGTTTTAGTTACTCACAGGCATTCCCCTGAGTCCTTGTTGTCCTGGTGGTCCTGGCTCTCCTTGTTTACCCTGAGATCACACCACATGGTCAGATTACACACACCAAGGGAATGATGTGCAGGTAAATATGCAGGGGACACATATTGTGCCTTGTATAACCAGAGACCATTATGACTGATTATGTACAGAATGTATCCATGGAAATGAAGCCCAATTAGATATACAGTACATGCAGAATATGTTGGGAATAATATTTTGGCCAAATCATGTGTACTCACAGATTCTCCTTGTTCTCCTTGGCGGCCATCTTTGCCAATTTTTCCCATTTGACCCTGTGGAACATTCAGCTTTTAGAATTTAGACTTAATTTTCAAACTGTTATTTACAGTCCACTTCATAAGTTCCACGTATGTTATCATGGTTAGCTTGAGATAGAGGTTGTACTAGTATTGTTACTATCAATAATATTTTGTCTTCAACAGGTACTTTCTACTCCTTCACAAAACTTTATCAACAGCGTTTCTCACCATTAAGCCTGGTAGACCTGGTGGCCCCTGGATTCCCTTCATCCCCTCCTTTCCCTACAGGGTGAAAACAGACACAAGATAGTTCCACAGATTCAACCATGATAAATCAACAACAACACTACGATGATTAATGACCGCTGCCAAAACAACACTCAGCCCAGTTGACCTATATGGCCAGCCAGTGGGACGAGGCCAATATAAAACTGATGACATGTAGTGCAATATGTGGTCTGAAAATGAAACACATTGACAGCATCCTGACTTTTTCTCCAGGGGCTCCTGGGGGACCGATGGGGCCGGGTTGACCGTTGTTACCCTACAGAGAGACGAAGAGGGAAGAGTCAGAAAGAACATTCATCCTACTGCAATGACCATCGGAGTTGGCAATACAGCACACAGGGATATGAGACTAGGCTACTAAATAGCAAAGATGATGGCCTATGGTAGGCACTGGTAGTACCACCAGGCAGGTACAGGTACTCACAGGATTCCCCATGATGCCAGCAGCACCGGGGTGGCCGGGGGGTCCGGTGTGGCCTATTTCACCTTTGTCTCCAGGCCCTCCTTGGGGTCCTCTATCACCTTTCACACCCTGTAGGACAAACAGTAAATAAATAATGCATATCACCTCTGGCCACTGTGTTCTATGGCAATGGACATAACAGACACAAACTGGATGTTTTCAGGTCTTCAACTCAAAAATGTATATTCTATGGAGGTAAAAGTGTGCTGGTGATAATCGGGTGTGGTTGAGGAGGACTTGCCTTTTCTCCATTAGCTCCTGGGGGTCCAGTGGGTCCAGCCTGGCCTGCCTGGCCCTGCAAGGATAATGACACAGACACCATCAGTTTCTGGCTAGCTAAAGGCTATCTCTATACATCTCTCTTTCAGGTCTGTCTGTTTTTGTCTCTCCTCCCTCTCTCTCCCTCTCCAAAAAGACCATCAGCAGCCCTGTCTCCAGGTCCTGATCATTCACTATACCCCCCAGAGGACAGGAAGCCTAACGATGCTGAGAGAGCCAGCCTGATACCTTCCCACCACTTCAGTCAAACACAGTGTGATGAATGCAGGAGACTCCTCGGAGGAGACTTCTCCTAGGCCACTGTCTGAGGCATGCTATTATGAAGTTAATAAATCTTCTTCAGGCTAGGGTCTTTTTTCTCTTCTTCCTGTCTGACTGACATGCCCAAAGTAAACTGCCTGTTACTCAGGCCCTGAAGCCAGGATATGCATATAATTGGTACCACTGGAAAGAAGACACTCTGAAGTTTGTGGAAATGTTTAAATAATGTAGGAGACTATAACACAATAGATATGGTAGGAGAAAATCCAAAGAAGAACCAACCCGGAAATACTTTTTTTGAGAGGCTATGCTCTTCCATTAGAACATATAGGGAAAAAGTTAAATCCAGCTCCCAGATTGCAATTCCTATGGCTTCCACTAGATATCAACAGTCTTTGTTCAAGGTTTCAGGCTTGTTTCTTCCAAAACAAGGAAGAATTCTGAGTTTTGACACAGGAACACAGAGTTGGAAATCAGTCTGTGAGCGCACGATGAAGAGGACGCGCACCTGTTAATATCACTTTTCTATTGAACATACTTCTTTCCGTATAAAATATTATAGTTTAATTACATTTTAGGGTACCTGAGGATTAAATATAAATGTATTTTGACTAGTTTTAACAAAGCTTAGCGGTAGCTTTATGGATTCCTTTCTCTGCCTGTTGAACGAGTGAATTACTCAAATCGATGGCACCAACTAAACTGACTTTTTGGGACATGAAGAAGGATTTTATCTAACAAAACGACACTACATGTTGTAGCTGGGACCCTTTGAATTGAAAATCAGAGGAAGATTTTCAAAAAGTAAGTGCACATTTAATCGCTATTTGTGAATTTATGAAACCTGTGCTGGTTGAAAAATATTTTGATGTGGGGCGCCGTCCTCAAACAATGGCATGGCATGCTTTCGCTGTAAAGCCTATTGTAAATCGGACAATGCAGTTAGATTAACAAGAATTTAAGCTGGCGGGACGCCTAGCCGTAACTTCTCTTTGTAGTGTTTAGAGTATGAAGAAGTGCTGTGGAGAGGATCATATTATTCCTATTAATGATTCAGGATGTGACTTTATCATACAACAGATGGAATAGCATGGTGCTCTGACTTTGTCCTTACTTGGTACCCATCCTGTCCATTCGTCCCTGGGGGTCCAGCTTGTCCCTTGTCCCCTGGTGTCCCTGGCAGACCAGGCTGTCCCGGGGCTCCGGCTGGGCAGTCTGAACACACATCCTGAAGGGCAAGGAGAAACACCGAGTGATGAAAGAATCCTTCTGTCTCAGAATACACTGTATCACCAAAGATGGAGGAAACAGTACTATAGTAATAGCGCTCTCCTCCTTACCTTCAGATTCAAATCCGACAAGTCTGCTGCTGCTCCCTGAAACAGATGGTTTATATTAGTTTGATCCATTATTATATAAAGGTTGATTGGACTGATTTTCACATTATTTGTTTGAGTACATCCCCATAGGTGTTCCATCATGTCAGTGCAGTGGTAACGAAGGTACAGTATAGTGAAGGTACAGTATAGTGAAGGTACAGTATAGTGAAGGTACAGTTTTTGGTCTCAGTTTGTAGTGTTGGGACGTTTCCAAACCCCATTTACTGTACTGGTCAACTTACTGGCTCTCCTGGGGATCCCTTCTCTCCTGGTCTTCCTGGTAAACCATTGTGTCCTGCAGGTCCCTGTGCACCAGCGACGCCTGACAGACCTCTCATGCCCTGAACCAGGAAACAAACAGCAGTCAGTTGAACTTTTCTTTGAACATTACTCAGTTCATGTTTTCACATTGACTTTGTCACTCTAAGACTGAGCATAACTATGACAAAAATGTTTTTACCGGTGGTCCAACTGCACCATTTGGCCCTGAAGGTCCCTGTAAAAGATAAAGATGTTCTCAGTGTTCAAAATATGCTGCAAAATTGAATGTGTGTGTGTGTGGCGTGGTTATGTGTGTGTAGTGGTTGTCTTTACCGGGGGTCCAACTTTGCCTTCTCCTGGAGGACCCCTGTTCCCTGGAACCCCCTGAAGTCCCTGGGATCCGGGTTGGCCCTGGAACACACAGACACAACCTTGGTTACCATCCAATAAGACACCAACAGAACCTTGGTCACCATCCAACCAGGGGACACTGTGTCCTCTTAATGCAATCGCCAATACTCTCTGATGACATTACTGTACTATCGTAATGTTTGGCTCAGAGAGTTCCGCTGTGCTGAGCAGAGTGGTTGTTGATCTTTGCAGGTCTTGGCTGCTCAGGCAAGATACATCACATTTGTGTGTATTTCTAACAACAGAGAATCCAATGTGAAGTTTTAGTATTCAGTGTGGTGGTTGTAAAGGTGACTATGGAGGATGGTTTAAAAACTACAGAGATGGAATCAACAGAATGTACATGCAAGGCCTCTACCTTGCACTATCCTCAATTAATTACTCTCTCTATCCCCCCCCCCCCACTAATCGGCTCCCAAAAAAGCTGTTGTTAAATCAGTGTGTCAGTCACGGTATGGTGGTCAAAGAAAATTGCTTTTGTCCAACCAAAATGGATTGTTTTCTTCCTAAGCTAGAGAAAAATAAAAACGTTTTGTTACCAGAATCACCCCTGGCTTCAAGGCACTAATGTTTCTCTCTACCCTTCCCTCCCTTCCACCCCAACCCAACTTTAAAATGACATTACCTTCTGGCCGGGCGGTCCTTCAATTCCCTGCTGTCCAGGATCACCCTGTAATATAATATCACACATAACACTATTATGAGCCCACTGGCTGGTGAAATCAAACACTTGGCATTTAAAGTCTTATAGCATAAAATACATGGTCCTACAGTTCCCTGGACTAGGGTAATAGAAACCAATGTAACACATAGGAGAATAATCACTATGTATTTGTGCAAATAGTGTACTGTACTGGTGTATGCATGAGGGTTATGTGTTATGTGTTATAGAGCAGCAGCTGGCAGTAGTAAAATGGACACACACACACACAGCACATGTCCTGCTGGGTTCATTCATTAGTTTAATGTGATAAAGCGGGAAATTGTGTATGTTCTGTTTGTTTGCTTTCTCAGCATTATCACCATATGTTTGTGGTGTAGAAAATGAGTAAAAAGGTTCTAGGTCAAAACGTTGGCATAACTGTATAATGCGGGTTGTACTGCACTAACATAACCAGTCATACTGTAGTATGGTTGTATTTAAATGCATGTTGATTTATGTACATGTGCAGCCAATACCCGTACAGGATGTGAATGGCTTTTCAATTGAAACCCCAGAGCCTGAGCTCTTCATTTCCTGATTGGATAAGTGCCAACAAACTCTGGTTCATACTTCTTAGAGTCTGGATAACAAGTTAGATGTGTGTTAATTCTGTAGTCAGGACTTTTTCCTGACTATGCCACAAGACCATGCAAAAAGACCATGCAAAACTCTTGACCTTGGTTATAGTGGTCACGCAGACAGGAGAAACTCGAGGTTTGAACCCAACAATGAGGTTTGAACGTAACAATGAGGTTTGAAGGTAACAATGAGGTTTGAACGTAAAAATGAGGTTTGAACGTAAAAATGAGGTTTGAACGTAACAATGAGGCTTGAATGTAACAATGAGGTTTGAACGTAACAATGAGGTTTGAACGTAACAATGAAGTTTGAACGTAACAATGAGGTTTGAACGTAACAATGAGGTTTGAACGTCTTATACAGAGTGATGTTTCTGTGTCTTACGTTCTGTCCGTCTTTGCCCTTCCCTGGTAGGCCAGGGGGTCCTTGTATGCCTGCATCTCCAGGAGGGCCTGGGGCGCCACCACGACCCTCCTTCCCCATCTCTCCCTGGAGCACACCACATGATGAGCATAGCATAGTGTTGCATAGCATAGCTTAGTCATTCACACAGCACGAGTTACAATAGAAGGTCCCTAGAACACACGAGTTACGAGTTACAATATGATGTCCCTAGAACAACACATTTGAGATCACCTGTTTTTCCATATAGCAAAGCAGTGATACGGTTACTGACCCTCTCTCCTCTCTGTCCAGCTATTCCAGGTGGTCCAATGGTTCCAGGGATGCCCTGTGTCATAGACAGAGAGAGAAGTTCAGGGCACACATTAGGTTAAAGGTTATTTTAAGCATAAGGGATGTCCTCGACCACCAGCACACAAATTCCATATGTTTAAAATATTTTGGGGCTGTCATTTTCACAAAATGAACCTACCACATTGCCAGGCAGTCCACGGGTACCCTGTGTTCCCTGCAATCCTGGAGGACCCTGGAATAGAAACAAGGCTTCATTCACAACTGTCTATATGTAATATTATTATCAGACAAATATACAGCAGTAAGGATCCAGAACTTACAGGCTCTCCTTGTCTCCCAGTCTCTCCTTTAGGGCCAATGTCACCTTTAGGTCCCTGCATTGACAGGGATAACAAACAAGGTTATGAAGGAAGTGGAAATCATTCAGTATAATATGTCAAATTATGTTGAGGTTTGATTTCTATTTTCCAATGGAGGACACCTTATGTAGGTCCTTATATAATCCGCGATGAAATTTGACAATATAAAAACAATGATTGAGCTCATAGAGAATCAACTAAATGTATTGAAAATGTATTAATTTGTCTAAGTTTATCATTAGACATGAACAGAGTACATCAGCGATTCGTATTTCCTGCAACTTTCTGAAGACCAGAATGCCCTTGACTGTGTGCGTGCAGTGTCTACCACTTTTAATAAACTGGGTGGTTTGAGCCCACGGGTATGACAAAACGTTTAGTTTTACTGCTCTAATTTCGTTGGTAACCAGTTTTTAATAGCAATAAAGCTCCTCTGGGTTTGTGATATATGGCCAATATATATTTAATTTTAATTTTAAATTGAACCTTTATTTAACAAGGTAAGTCAGTTAAGAACAAATTCTTATTTACAATGACGGCCTACCCCAGACAAACCCGGACGACGCTGGGCCAATTGTGCGACGCCCTATGGGACTCCCAATCACAGCCGGATGTGATACTGCCTGTATATATACCGCGTTGCGTCATGCCTAAGAACAGCGCTTAGCCGTGGTATATTGGCCGTATACTACACCTCCTCTGGCCTTATTGCTTAAGTCTAGCCGTTAGCGATGATGCCAAGGAAAACCGTCTTCTCAATTAAAGGTTAACTACAAAGTAGGCTGTGCTTACCTGGCAAAATGCTATCATGATTATTTGCATCAATTCAGAGTATTTATTTTGCAAACTCTACCATCGCATGTGCGCTACAAAAACACAGCTAAACAACAGCCTCTTGCTAGGCGCGCACTTGAATTAAAGGGTCACTAAAATGTCTTAGAATTTTTCCCTGACCTCAATAATGATCTCCTGATGTGGTTTAAAAAGCAACTTAACATATTGGTTGCCACGTGTGTTTTTCTGTTGCTCATTACAAAAATTAGATTTCAGTCTTAGAGGAGTGTTTCCTGACCAATTAATGATGTTTGTCCCCTATGAGACACTGTAGATGCAGAAGTCTATTTCACTTCCTCAAAATCCCAAGAATGAATCTAAGATAACTCAATAAATATGTAATTGATTTTGAAGTTTTTGCCGAGGATGTTTTAGTTGCGCAATTTTACATCTAACTAAGGTGTTTAGTGCAGTATTTCTCAAGTAAAGAAATGGTGACGTGTTGCCTTATGTAAACAGTCGGAGCTGCTGGACAGGTCTGTCGCAATGTCTATGCTGTTCACCCCATGTTAATGTGAAAATGGACAGACCTTAATTTACCCTTTGTGACACATGGATGTTCCAAAATTAGTTTTAGACGAGACTGACTTTATGACCAAAATTATCCTATTTGCACTTTGTAGTCAATTTTGACGCTCAAATAACTTTTTCTGACTCCTATTGATGCCACATAGGCCGCTTCAAAGGGATTCAGTGCTTTTTAAAAGCAGTCCTTCTTTAAGAGTTGTACAAAATGGTATCAGGCCCCAAAAATATACAGATTTTATAGGGCCCTTATGTTATAGTCTCTACGTGGGTTGTGAATAGATGAGTGTCCAATTATAAATAACATTTGATTGACTGAAGTCCTTACCTGTGGTCCAGGCAGTCCCACAAAGCCTTGTTCACCAGGCACTCCTCTTGGACCCTTCAGACAACACGTTAGTTAGTAACATCCCCAGAATGATGTTCAACATCAAACAAATGATACCCTATTTTGCAATGCCATATGATTCCTTTCAAAGCAAACAGTGTCCATCCTAATGGTAGAGCACTGTAACTGCAACGGTGGTGTAAAGTACTTAAATAAAAATACTTTGAAGTACTACTTAAGTTGTTTTTGGGGGTATCTGTACATTACTATTAATATTTTTGACAACTTTAACTTCACCACATTCCTAATGAAAATATGTACTTTTTACTCCCATACATTTTCCCTGACACCAAAAAGTCCTCGTTACATTTTGAGTGCTCAGACAGGACAGCATTATGGTCCAATACACTCACCTATCAATATAACTCATTGTCATCTGATCTGCCTAAGATCTAGTGGACTCACTAAACACAAATACTGCCTTTGTAAATTATGTCTAAGTGTGGGAATTTGATGTATACAATATACTTTGACTTATGACAATTGAATACTTTTCCACCACTGTGCATAAGTACAATTTAAACTAGAACGTTTAGACTTTAACTCAGGTAGTATTTTACTGGGTGACTTTCACTTTTACTTGAGTCATTTCCCATTAAGGTATCTTTACTTTTACTCCAGTATGACAGTTAAGTACTTTTTCCACCACTGAACTGCAGCATAGTTGATGTCCATCTGACTCTACCAAATAAAGGAGACACTTTCATCGACTCGCATCTCTTTTGGCATCCAGTGGAGAGTTTGGAGCACTGCTGATTTTCCCCAAATGCAGCCTAATGTTACTCCATTGGTACTGTAGAAGGCTCCTTCTATTCTGAACTCACAATATCTCCTGGATTCCCCTGCTCTCCCTTTTCTCCTCTCTCTCCAGGTGTTCCCTGGGGAGAAAGAAACAGGATAAATGCATGTCCAGGCTGTGTAATATTTCTGTATAGTAATACCTGTTGTGTACAGTTTCTAGGACTGGCGACAATCAACTAAAGCCTACATAAAAAATGCCTAGACATTAGGCCTGGAGAAAATGTCTAACACAGAGCAGTTTCTAACCAGCAAGGTCACACCAGATCGACTTCAGTATTCATTGTTTCTCCTGGTCCTCAGGATGACGGGAAATGCCTTCAATAACATCCGCTAGGGGCTACGCATGAGCCAATTATGTCTAGTAGGCTCACAGCCTTAAACCACATGCTCCAGCTCTGAGGGTTGTGGGTTCAAATCCCAGTGCTGGGCACTTATTTTTTCTGTTTTAACCCTATCCCAAACCGGAATCAATGCCTAAACGTAACCCTATCCCCCCCGGACAAACGTTGAATACTGAAGTGAGACTGTGAGATCTTGTTGGTTTCTACAGTACTTACAGGCTCACCAGGCTCAGGGATAACATTGGCCACCTGAGATAAAAACAGAGAGACAAGTTAGCCAACAAGCATCCTCAAATTGCAATGCATTTTTCCAGGAAGTTTTTTGTTTGCTTAGTTGTACATGGATCCAAATGTTTTATTGTTTTGATATATGCATGACAAAAAGATGATTTAGTTCACAGACATGTCAATTTTCACAGTTCGAATTTACTACAATACATCTTGTCCTTCCCTGAGTTGTTTTACAGTGTATTAATGTCAGTGGAGGCTGCTGAGGGGAGGACGGCTCATAATAATGGCCGGAAACGGAGCAAATAGAATGGCATCAAACACCTGGAAACCATGTATTTGATACCATTCCATCAATTTTGCTCCAGCTATTACCATAAACCCGTCCTCCCCAATTAAGGTTCCACCAACCTCCTGTGGTTAATATGGTCATTTGCACCAATCAACATCCCTTTATTTTACTCACATTTCCTGGTATTCCTGGAGTTCCCTTGGGTCCTGTGTCACCCTGAGGCGACACACACACACACATAGTGTGTGAATGTTAATTAACTCATTACAACACACTAGTCCCCTGGTGGTCCTTAGTGAGACAAAGTGAAGAGGACAAACACACTCTCTGATACAAGCAGCAAACATCTTTCATGCAGCTAACATAGCTTTTATGCTAATAACCATGCTTATCCAATCGCTCGTCAAACAAAACACACAGTAACAAGAATCTTGTTCATTGTTACTGACTGTCTAGTAACAGCAAAGGTAAGAGACTGTGCGGCTTTTAGATGATGTTGTGACATACAGTAGCTAGCTGTTTACATGAGTCTTTGTGAATCAATGTCTCATATCTCTGTCTTACCTTGTCACCTTTGTCACCCTTTGGCCCGAGAGAGCCGTCTAGTCCCCGGTCACCCTAAAAAAGAAAACACAAGACACAAACAGGAGCAAGGTACACAAGGAGATTTAGATGCAAGCTGTCATTGGGCTGATGCACAATTCAGGAGTGTAGCTTTAATTATGCTTATGAGATCAAACTCACCTGTCCTCCTTTCTCTCCTTTTGGTCCAACAACACCTGGTTGTCCAGTTAAACCAACTTGTCCCTGTAAGACACACACACGCACACACACACACGCACACACGCACGCACACACGCACACACGCACACACACAGAAAGATGAAGAGCATGTGAGATGGGGAACTTTTAGTTGAGTATAATGATTTAAGGTCATAGCCAGGTATTAGTAACTCACCCCCTCTCCTCCAGGTCCTCTTGGTCCCGGTGGTCCTTCTTCACCCTATAGCCGTGACACATTCAGTCATCATGAGATCATAAGATTCCTCAGACCACGCTTGACATTTCTGTAACACTGTCTATTAACTACATCGGCATTCAAGTGGGGGGGCTGTAAGGAGCCATGCACAAGGAAAAATGATTGTCTATAAACGCAGAGGTATATCTCAGATGGTTTCTATCCAACAACTCCAGCTCCTATTTAATGATCCTTCCAGCTTAGGTGAAAGGGATACTTTAAAAGTCACCTTTATAGACTCCATATAAACTTTAGTCTGCTACATTACTTTTATGAAGTCCCATTGATATGGCCTGGATGTCCAGATAGAGGTTACATCTGAAATGGCACCATACTGTAATTCCTATGTAGTTCACTACTTTTGACCAGAGCTCTATGGAGTGCTCTATATGGGAAAAGGGGTGCCATTTTGGACAAAGAGTAGTATCACTGTACCTTAGGACCAGGTTTACCAGGGAAGCCATCCAATCCAGACTCTCCTCTAGGCCCCTATGGAGATGAATGAATAACACAGCTTGGTACATTTATGGTATTGTATCAGATATTATCCTAACTAACACATAATGTTATCACAATGCTGCAAATAGGTTGCTCATGGCATTACCATGTGACAACATTCTGAGAACCTAAACGTGTCGGTAAGGATACCATCCTCTATAACTTTGGAATGTTACATGTTATTAGATGTTTCCTTACTGTTTTGTGAGGAATAAAAACCAGAAACATACAGTTGGTTATGAAACATGAATCACTACTTCTACTAATACTACACAGACCTTGGCTCCGTCATTTCCTGGAAGTCCGTCCAGCCCATCGTTTCCAGGTAAACCCTTCCAACAATAAATATTGGGATAAGTCTGGGACATGAGTGCTTTGACAACTCAATGTTACTTAAGTAAATCATATTATGTAAATGTGGAAAAAATATACAGTTTACTTACTGCTTTGCCTGGCTCTCCTGGTTTCCCTGAAAATCCAATCTCGCCAGGTAGACCCTGAGCAAAGAAAATGGAACATATTGCATTTTCTATTATTTCCATTTCCTCTATGTGGGTTACATTTGCTTTGGATGAGCTTTTGGGATGACTGCTGACAGTAAACTGCTGAACAGCCTTCAATGGATTGTTGGTGCACCGAACTCACAGGAGGTCCAGTTTGTCCAGGGTTTCCTTGCCCTCCAGGAGGCCCCTGGGAACCCTATAAAGAGACACAGCATCATCAACAAAAATGGTCATCAACCTCAGTCCAACAGGCAAGACATACAGTACCAGTATCAGCCACTAGAGGGGGGAGTATTGTAATGTACAGTATTGTATTCTAGGTTGGCCTGATATTCTGTCAGCTGCGTGTCGTGGACATATAATGAGTAGGGCGATGAGTTATTCCTGGTAGGTACTGTAGTGGTGTAAAGTAACTAAGTAAAAATACTTTGAAGTACTACTTAAGTAATTTTTGGGGGTATCTGTACTTTACTATTTATATGTTTGACAACTTGTACTTTTACTTCACTACATTCCTAAAGAAAAGAATGTACTTTTTACTCCATACGTTTTCCCTGACACTCAAAGGTACTCGTTACATTTCAAATGCTTAGCAGGACAAGACCATTTTCCAATTCACACACTTATCAAGAGAACATCCCTGGTCATCCCTAATGCCTCTGATCTGGTGCTCACTAAACACAAATGCTTTGTCTGTAAATGATGTCTGTGTTAGTGTGCGCCCCTGGCTATCTGTAAAAAAACAGTAAAATAAATTGTGTCGTCTGGTTTGTTTAATATAAGGAATTTGAAATAATTTATAATTTTACTTTTGACAATTAACTATATTTTAGCAATGTCATTTACTTTTGATACTTAAGTATATTTATAACCAAATACTTTTAGACTTTTACTCAAGTAGTATTTTACTGTGAGACATTCACTTTTACTTGAGTCATTTTCTATTAAGGTATCTTTACTTTTACTCGAGTATGACAATTCGGTACTTTTTCCACCCCTGCTGGTAGGGTGGTCACATCGTCTAAAGAAATTCCAGGCCCTAAGGCGCTAATTATTGCTTTTAAGAGTGATATTGAATATTAATGAATTTATGCAATGTGGATGAGTTCTGAAGAGGCCGAGAATACAGTATTTTCCATCCAGTGGAAGTGTTTAGTGACGCTAGTACTGAGAGAGAAGTAGTGTCAGGTACGCAGTCCATGGTGAGAAGTTAACATCCAGAATGAAATGTCATTGAATGAGCCCAAGCAAGGTTTAAGAGCTGTGATAACTGACACATACTCCATTCATTGTGTCAAAAGAGTTCTTATGAAAGGTTGGTAATGACTCACATCAACACCATTATCCCAGTAACCCTAGACCCACTCCAATTTGCATACCGCTCAAACAGATCCACAGATGATGCAATCTCTATTGCACTCCACACTGCCCTTTCCCACCTGGACAAAAGGAACACCTATGTGAGAATGCTATTCATTGACTACAGCTCAGCGTTCAACAGCTGCAGCATCGAGAGCATCCTGACTGTTTGCATCACTGCCTGGTACGGCAATTGCTCGGCCTCCGACCGCAAGGCACTACAGAGGGTAGTGCGTACGGCCCAGTACATCACTGGAGCTAAGCTGCCTGCCATCCAGGACCTCTACACCAGGCAGTGTCAGAGGAAGTCCCTAAAAATTGTCAAAGACCGCAGCCACCACAGGCATAGACTGTTCTCTATACTACCGCATGGCAAGCGGTACCGGAGTGCCAAGTCTAGGACAAAAAGGCTTCTCAACACTTTTTACCCCCAAGCCATAGGACTCCTGGACAGGTAATCAAATGGCTATTTGCATTGTGTGCCCCCCAACCCCTCTTTTACGCTGCTGCTACTGTCTGTTTATCATATATGCACATTCACTTTAACTATACATTCATGCACATACTACCTCAATTGGCCCGACCAACCAGTGCCCCCGCACATTGGCTAACTGGGCTATCTGCATTGTGTCCCACCCACCAGAAAGTAGCAGTAGCGTAACGGGTGCCAACCCCTCTTTTACGCTACTGCTACTTTCTGTTTATCATATATGCATAGTCACTTTAACCATATCTACATACTATCTCAATCATCCTGACTAACCGGTGTCTGTATGTAGCCTCACTACTGTTATAGCCTCGCTAATGTATATAGCCTCGCTACTGTTATTTCTCACTGTCTTTTTACTGTTGTTTTTATTTCTTTACTTACCTATTGTTCACCTAATACCTTTTTTGCAATGTTGGTTAGAGCCTGTAAGTAAGCATTTCCCTGTAAGGTCTGTTGTATTCGGCGCACGTGACAAATAAACTTTGATTTGATTATGATGCAGTGAATCATACTGTTACACATAGCCCTCATGGTCCAACAGATGTTTTTGTCACGAAATGTATCTGTAAATGATCTGATACTGTAGGACACAATAAAGAGTGCCTGTAATGGATAGCACACAGAAATAAAATAGTATCTTACAGGTGGTCCGGGTAGCCCGTCAACACCAGGTAATCCACTTTCACCTTTCCTGCCCTGAAAAAGGAAGACACAAAACCAAATATCATACATCAAAAAACGTAACGTTGGAAGAAAATAAACCTGTGCTGGAAAACATGTTTATTCACTTAGTAAAATCAACCCTTTAAAACCTTTACTGCTTTGGCAACTCCTGTACTTGAATCCGACTCACTCTCATTGTATGCACTGTGATATACTGCCCTCTGCAGGATTCTTTAAGATACTGTGGTGGCTAATTTCTGCATTACCAAATGAAGAGAGTTACAAACTTCACACACTAAACTCCATCTTTAATAACAAGAGCTTTGCAAAAGACCTTTGACTTTCAATTATGCGCTATCTCTAATGAACCATTGAAAAGTGACAGCACAAAAGTACAAAGATCTTTTATAGCCAAGATACACCCCTCTCAACCTACATGACGAACCACAGATCTTAGAAACAGTTCACAAAGGGACTTTATAATTGAGAAAGGAGTATCCCTTAGCCAGATAGCATTTGCTATAAATTATCGCTCAGTTTGGTCCCTATGATGAGGTTCTAAACCCATTCCTGGTACGGTATAGCACAAAAACACTGTCTCAACCAATGTCATAAATCAATTCACAACTCTAGATACTCCCATCTCAAGTAAACCCCCTCTTGACTCCGCTACTGGACAAGCTCACTGAGGGGAGTGAGCCTCTAGGTCATACACTATCCCAGGATAAGTGCAACATCAGAGGGGACAAACAATGGTTCCAGACACTGCCATACACCTTCCCCCAATGCCAAAGGAGGGAGTGACTTGCACACAGACATTGTGGAGACAAGTAATTGGTTCCCCATTAATCACACCATCCCTTCAAATGGTTAAGAATTGGTAAAGACACATTCACATATGAAGACAATGTTCCATCCTGTCCTCTTCCCTTTCTGATATTCTGCATAGCCACAGGGACATGTAAAAGACAAGCCTGACCTCTCCCCTCTCTGGGCCCCAAGTGACTGAGCCCCAGCTAAGGGAAAAGTGCAACTGCCAACATTCATTATCCAAAGGGATACATTCTAATGACCAGTATCTCACATAAGCATATTGTGCAAATAAAACATCTTAATTATCTATGTTACCCAACTAATTCTGATTCATCCGCCACAATACTGCGTCACGTTTCACGTGAGACGGCCCTACTGCTGCGACTGATACTGTTAACGTAAAGTATGGGCCGGTGGACAATTCTTTGAGGCTTGTCAGGGAAACAGTTGACTGATGATGGCTGCGGTGTGGACTGTGATGCGTGTGAGGAGCCAGGGAAGGTCCACTACACGGCTGATCAACCATGTGACTGGCCCTGTCGGCCATGACAGCACCATTATCACAGCAGAAATCCCTCAGTGACTTCACATCCTCAATAAACACACACACACACACACACACACACACACACACACACACACACACACACACACACACACACACACACACACACACACACACACACACACACACACACACACACACACACACACACACACACCTCAAGCACCGTATGAAAGGTTCACTTAACACTACATCCCAGAAACTACTATATCCCTTGTCATTGAAATTATTAATGGCTCTGGGCCAGCCCCCATCCCACCAAAGTGAAGGTCTCAGCAACAGTAACAGCACACGGAGGTACAGTTAAGTGCTTCAAGCCACGACAGAACAACCCAAAAGGTCAAAGAGAAAACAGATCAAGCTGTAACTAACTGATGTGTTGCTCAGAACAGAACAGAACAGAGTGGACTAGGCCAGTGGATCCAGTCTGAATACCCCACAGTGAACAGGTTAGACTTAAAGCTCCAGTAGAGGTAGTAAGGAGGACAACGTAGATAGGTATCCTAGCAGTTAAGAGAGTTGGGTTAGTAACTAAAAGGTTGCTGGTTTGACTCCCCGAGCCGACTAGGTGAAAAATCGACCTATGTGTCATTGACAAAGGCACTTAGCACTAATTGCTTCTGTAAGTCTGTAAGGCTTTCTGTAAGGCTTCCGACTCTGTCAATCACCACATTCTTATCTGCAGACTCAACAGCCTTGGTTTCTCAAATGACTGCCTCGCCTGGTTCACCAACTACTTCTCAGACAGAGTTCAGTGTGTCAAATCGGAGGGCCTGTTGTCCGGACCTCTGGCAGTCTCTATGGGGGTGCCACAGGGTTCAAGTCCTCGGCCGACTCTTTTCTCTGTATATATCAATGATGACGCTCTTGCTGTTTTTTGGCTCTTTTGCACACAAGTATTTCTACTTGCACATCCTCATCTGCTCATCTATCACTCCAGTGTTAATTGCTAAACTATAATTACTTCGCCACTATTGGCCTTTTTATTGCCTTACCTCCTTAATTTATTTTGCACACACTGTATACAGATTTTTCTATTTGTGTTATTGATTGTACGTTTGTTTATCCCATGTGTATCTCTGTGTTGTTGTTTTTGTCGCACTTGTCACGAATCCCACCGAAGGTGGCTCCCCTGCCTGCTCGGGCAGCTCTCGGCGGTCGTCGTCGCCGGCCTACTAGCCGCCGCTGATCCCTTTTCGTTTGGTATGTCTTATTGTTTGCACCTGTTCCTTATTTGTGTCTCTTGATTTATGGTTATTTAAGCCTGTTTAGCCCGCCCAGGTTTGTGCGGGATTATTTTCGTCAGAGTGCTTTTTTTGTTGGATGTGCTAGCGATCTGCTTGTGTTGTTTTATATGCGTACTGTGGACCCGTTGTATTTGGGCACTTTGCTAATCACGCCGGTTGTGTTGGCGTCGACCGTTTTTTCGTATTTAGGGAATAAACACCTTTTTCCTTACCTCTGCTCTCTGCGCCTGACTCCTACCACCACTCCTAGCAATCGCTGACAGCACTGCTTTGCTTTATCTTGGCCAGGTCGCAGTTGTAAATGAGAACTTGTTCTCAACTGGCCTTCCTGGTTAAATAAAGGTGAAATAAATAAACTTGTGCGTCTGCTAAATAACAGAAAAAAATGAAATACTACGGAGGTAAAGTGATGCCTTTCTCCATAATAAATACAGTGTCATCACCACTTCCATATGATAAACCTGTCATATAATTTTCTAATTGTATAACCATCAAAGTCCTATGGCGAGGGTATTCCCAGTGACAGAGCTCCTTTTGTCATAGTTAGTACACAGTTGATGGAATGAGATGTTTTCTATCTAAATGTAAGGGGCTTAATACAGTTCCATTCCAGCCAGTAGGGGTACTCGGGTGAAGCCCGATAATAAATAAATAAATATAGTTTAAGTAAATTGGGGAGCAGAAGAAAAATGAATAAAAACTGGTGTAAACTGCTGTTACATGTGCTGACATGATTAAAGGTCTGGTAAACAGTAACTTTCACGTTGTAGTTTATATTATAAGCTCATAGAAAGGGTAACAACTCCAGCTGAGGTAACATCCTACTGCTCCCTCCAGGAGGTCTGGCTCAGTCAGATTACCCACCAAACCAAAATTGGTTCTGTGAACATTCCCAGAAACTTCATTAGGTTGCCCTAAAAGTTCTAATTCGCCTGATGTTGGAAGAACGTTCCCAGAACACATTTTGTTATTACATTACCTGGAAACCTAATAAGAACCTCAAAGGAATATTCTGTGGTTGTTACAGATGTTGTGCACAACATTTTAGTGAATGTTAGGAGAACATTCCAAGGATATTTCATTTAAAACACTTTCTGGAAAAACAGTATTACATTTTTTGGGGGATGTTATCATCGTAATGTTAGATAAAACCCTAACTAGAACTTAATAGGAACGTTAGCTAATGTCCTGGGATTGTTCCCAGCTTACTGGGTAGTGACTGCTATCAGAGCAAGGCTTCCTGTCTCCGTTACATCCTGCTGTTGTTTGGTGGTGTTCCTGGGGTAGAGCTGTTGACAGGTCTGAAGCGGTGGATCTACTACTCGTTGTAAGTCGTTCTGATAATAGTCTGCTAAATGACTAGAATGTAAATACAGAAGGGGAATGTGACTGTTGAAAGGTTTGAGATATTGAAGGTACAGGAGTATATACAGTGCAGTCGGAAAGTGTTCAGACCCCTTGACTTTTTCCACATTTTGTTACGTTACAGCCTTATTCTAAAATGGATTAAACAATGTTTTATCCCTCATCAATCAACACACAATACCCCATAATGACAAAGCAAAAGGTTTTTATAATGTTTGCAAACTTAAAAAAAATATATATAAAAAAATACTCTAGCGACCTGTGTTATGTGTTAGGCTATTAGTTGGTTGTGTTATACTTACCAGTACCCAGTGTTCGCGGGGTCCGACATGCCAATCAACCTGCTATCTGCCAATCACGTGATTGTCTGGAATGTTCTGATGCCGGGCATCCTGGTGTTTGGCGGAGTGGCGTGGAGGGGGGTTGGGCAGGGGGATGGAGCATTGGAAGTTAAGACCAGGTTTAGCCATTGTTCTTCCTCTTACGTCTGGGCTTCACAAGAGAAGGTCACGGTTGGCTTGTGGGGTATCTTTCATTTATTTGGCGTGGGCTACGGCCAAACAGTAGCCTGTGTAAAGTTGGGTTAATAAACCGTCAATTCGTAAACTCCATCCTCTGTCTGGACGATTGTTCCTTTATGATCTAGTCAGGTCATTACAATACCTTATTTACATAAGTAGTCAGACCCTTTCCTATGAGACTTGAAATTGAGATCACGTGCATCCTGTTTCCGTTGATCATCCTTCAGATGTTTCTACAACTTGATTGGAGTCCACCTGTGGTAAATTCAATTGATTGGACATGGTTTGGAAAGGCACACACCTGTCTATATAAGATCCCACAGTTGACAATGCATGTCAGAGCAAAAACCAAGCCATGAGGTCAAAGAAATTGTCAGTAGATCTCCGAGACAGGATTGTGTCGAGGCACAGATCTGGGGAAGGCTACCAAAAAAATGTCTGCAGCATTGAAGGTCCCCAAGAACACAGTGGCCTCCATCATTCTTAAATGGAAGAAGTTTGGAACCACCAAGACTCTTCCTAGAGCTGGCCAAGAACCTGATGGTCACTCTGACAGAGCTCCAGAGTTCCTCTATGGAGATGGGAGAACCTTCCAGAAGGACAACCATCTCTGCAACTGTCACGACTTCCGCCGAAGTCGGTCCCTCTCCTTGTTCGGGCGGTGTTCGGCGGTCGACGTCACCGGTCTTCTAGCCATCGCCGCTCCACCTTTAATTTTCCATTAGTTTTGTCTTGTTTTCCCACACACCTGGTTCACATTCCCTCATCAGACTAAATGTATATTACCCTCTGTTTCCCCCATGTCTGTGTGTGGAATTGTTCTTTGTGTAGGGTGTTACGCTACAGGCTGGCTAGCGCAAGGTTTGTTTCATACCTAGGTTTGTTTGTTTTGTTTAATCCGGTTCATGTTACCGTGGTTGTGCTTTGTGCTGCCTCGCCCGTGCCTTTGGGCCAGGGTGTATATTAAAGTTCTCCTGTTATCACCCATCTCTGCTCTCCTGCGCCTGACTTCCCGGCAACCAGTCACTCACCCCGTTACAGCAACACTCCACCAATCAGGCCTTTATGGTAGTGTGGCCACTCCTCAGTAAAAGGCACATGACAGCCATCTTGGAGTTTGCCAAAAGGCACCTAAAGACTCTCAGACCATGAAAAACAAGATTCTCTGGTCTGATGAAACCATGATTGAACTCTTTGGCCTGAATGCCACGCGTCACGTCTGGAGGAAATCTTGCACCATCCATACGGTGAAGAATGGTGGTGGCAACATGTTGTGGGGATGTTTTTCAGCAGCAGGGACTGGGAGACCAGTCAGGATCGAGGGAAAGATGAACGGAGCAAAGTACAAAGAGATCCTTGATGAAAACCTGCTCCAGAGTGCTCAGGACCTCAGACTGGGTCAAAGTTTCACCTTCCAACAGGACAACAACCCTAAGTATACAGCCAAGACAATGCAGGAGTGACTTCAGGACAAGTCTCTGAATGTCCTTGAGTGGCCCAGCCAGAGCCTGGACTTGAACCCGAACGAGCATCTCTGGAGAGACCTGAAAATAGCTGGGCAGCGAGAGAGGATCGGCGTAGAAGAATGGGAGAAACTCCCCAAATACAGGTGTGCCAAGCTAGTAGTGTCATACCCAAGAAGACTCAGGGCTGTAATCGCTGCACAAGGTGCTTCAACAAAGTACTGAGTAAAGGATCAGAAATACTTATGTAAATGTGATATTTTCGTTTTTTATTTGTAGTAAATCTACTAACATTTCTAAAAAACAGTCTTTCCTTTGTCGTTATGGTGTATTGTGTGTAAATTGATTCAATTTTAGAATATCGTTGTAACTGTCACACGCTGATCTGTTTCACCTGTCTTTGTGATTGTCTCCACCCTCCTCCAGGTATCGCCCATCTTCCCCATTATCCCCTGTGTATTTATAACTGTGTTCCCTGTTTGTCTGTTTCCAGTTGGTTTTGTTCCTCAAACCTACCAGTGTTTTTCCACTTGCTCCTGTCTTGTCTAAATTAATGTTTTCTGCCCTGAGCCTGCCTGTCGTCCTGTACCTTTGCCCCACTACTCTGGATTACCGGCCTCTGCCTGCCCTGAGCCTGTCTGCCATCCTGTACCTTTGCCTGCCTGTGTTCGAATTAATAAACTTTTGTTACTTCGACATTGTCTGCCCCTGGGTCTTACCTTCAAACGTGATAGTAACGTAACAGAATGTGGAAAAAGTCAAGGGGTCTGAATACTTTCCGAATGCACTGTAGGCAGTTCCACCACAACAGGAGGCAAGAGAGTAGCCAGCTGCTCATGAACCCATTAGATATATGCAGAGATATGTGCAAAAAAGACCAAATCGACAACGGCAATACAGAAAATGATGGTTTAATGTTATCATGGGGATTTGCTTGCCTAGAATATAACTTTATTTATTGTTAGGATATCAACATGGATGTTATGGTTCTTAAATCTTTTACACCATCCCTGTTTCCGTGATACAGTTGACTTCCTAAACTGTCCCTGTAGAAAACAAGGGGAGGAATCCAACAGCAGTCCAACAGCTCATCCCTGTTTCCATGAGACAGTTGACTTCCTAAACTGTCCCTATAGAAAACAGAGAGAGGAATCCAACAGCAGTCCAAAGGCTTTGTACTGCTGTAATACAGATGACTGTGTACCGTCAACATCCAGTCACTATGACTACAGTGCTTTGGTACCAAGAAAAAAAAATAAACCTTTGAGTGCCATACAGAAAAAGTTAACTGTGGTTTTGAGAGTATGGGAAGAAACCTACTGTTTGTGCCACTCCTAAACATCTTATGACTAAAGTACCAGTGAAGTCAAATTCAGGCCTACAATACTACTGTAATCAAAGGCATGTACTGTAAATCCTTTAACAAATATTAGACTCTTACCCTTTGGCCAAACTCTCCAGGTTCACCAGGTAAACCAAGTTGACCAGTTGCACCCTGGGGGGAAAAGCGCTTGTCATTTTTCTACTTCAGCTCAGACTGGTAAAACTACAGAGCTAGTGGGCCTTTTTGCATGTACCTGTTATCTATACAGAGACATGTAAAATGGTCAAATATGAAGATGGGGTCTACAGAGGAAGTAATAAATTGAGGTTCCTTACAGGGGGTCCTGGGGGACCATTAGGTCCTGGAGGGCCACGAGGTCCTGGCGGTCCCTGGAACATAGAACAGACAGAAAGACATAACAGAGTCAGAGTCCAGGAGAGACAGTCGTCACTTAGTAACAATATACTGTACGTCATAGGAACGGCAATAGTGTTAAAGATACAGACCCATGCTCAAAATACTGAACAGAAAAATATGAAAATAAAATGATTATATCCATGTACTCACAGCCTCTCCTTTCAAGCCCTCTCTTTGAACCTGCCAAAAATAAAGGTGTGGTTTAAAGCACTTTTCAACAGGACTAACAAACAGTAATCTACATCAAATTTTAAATGTGTTTTTTTACTATCAGTCTATGTTTTTGTATCAGGTTGGCACTTGGCATCCATGCTAGTGGAGTACACAGTACCTGACATTAAACTATAGGGCATACTATGTTTAGGAACTCACCATATCCCCAGGCATTCCAGCAGGGCCCGTCTCTCCCTGCAAGACAGGGAAACCACGAAGGAAATTAAACACTTTCGAAAAGTTGTCTCTTTAAATCATCTGTGTGGTTTATGGGGTAATATTTCAGATGACACAGAGACGTTAATCATTTCAGACAAGGGAAATAGTCGTTTCCGGGATGCAGTGTTAAGTTAAGTTTAACTTTTCATACAGGGCTTGAGGTGTGCGTGTGCGTGTGTGGAATTGTGTGTCCCCACAAGTTAGCTGTACAAGACTGTGTGTGTCTGTGTCTGTGTCTGTGTCTGTGTGTGGTAATTATAGTCAGACAAGAGAAAAGTGTTATCAAGACAGATAGATGAGTGGGCTGGCTTCGATGGTTAAAAAGAGGGAAAACAGAGGAATGTCTGAAACACAGACAGTAACTTAACAGTTCAGTCTGACTACGGCTTTTGCAGATAAAACGTCTCTTTTTTGAAAGATTTACCTGCAACGATTCTGATATTATGTGGTTGTTTTACCTGCTAATGCACTGATTGTGAGTCACTCTGGATAAGAGTGTCGGCTTATCAATCCTAAAATGATGTATAGCACATCACCTCATGTTTGATATGTTTTCTTGAGTGTTCTTTGAGGAAAGTTTTACTCCAATTCATATGTTGTATTGTTCATGATCATGTGTTGTATTACGGTGTTTGATAGAGAGAAGACCATACCTTTTCCCCTTTCACTCCAGCGGCTCCAGGTGCGCCAATCAGTCCTCCCAAACCCTAGACAGTAAATCGAAACAAACAGCTTTCAGAAATGAGAAGTAGACTACCAGCGAAAGGAACTTTCTCTCATGTGAACATCGGTATGCACCCGCAAAACATTATCAGAAAACAATAACTCACATCTTTTCCAGGAACACCAGGTTTTCCAGGGAATCCATCAATACCTTTGTCACCCTGTGAGGATCAAGGAACAGTGTTCAATGGAAAATAGAAAGGGTCTTCTAGGTACGTAAGAAATGAGATTCAAAAGTAGCCTGTTATGACTAACAATAACCTTGCCACAGCTTCCCAGCTGTACTGCATTCTATCCAAGGCCTTTTTGTTTCAAAAGAACATCAGGGCTCCTGAGTGGCGCAGTGGTCTAAGGCACTGCATCTCAGTGCTAGAGGCGTCACTACAGACCCTGGTTTGATCCCAAGCTGTATCACAACTAGCCGTGATTGGGAGTCCCATAGAGCGGCACACAATTGGCCCAGCGTCGTCCGGGTTATGGGAGGATTTGGCCGGGGTAGGCCGTCATTGTAAAATAAGAATTTGTTCTTAACTGACTTACCTAGTTAAATATATATATATATTTTTAATTGTCAATACCAGCAGGTAGCTAGTGCTGAACACATTACACATGTCTCACATGTCTGTCAGGCTTTGTGACGGTTCCATCTGCCAACAACATGGATACCCCTGACCCCCAGCTGACCGTCAGAATCCTCTCCTAACCACCACTTTCTATTCTGGACCACCGCTTCCTGTTCTGAACCACCAGTTCCTCAGTCACCTCCAGAGAAGTAAACGCTTCTCCCGACGTCTATTCTCTCCGAAAACAGAATGACTGGCTGACTGATGGCTTTAACATGACAGCTCAGAAACACAGAAAACATAACCACCATCATCATCATCGTATTCCTACAGGACCCCACTGTTAAGCTGTCAGAACCTGCTTCATGCTGGTATGTTTTTCAAAGCTGCTACATGGCTTTGGGTCAGGGTTGGTGGGGAAAGCCACGTGCTAAATATATAGACGTACTGTACACAGTTTATTATACTTAACTTTATGTGCTGACAGAGACGTACAGTATGTCAACGACCAATGGATGCGGTACAGGTATACATGGGTTATGAGTTCATTTCACACAACCCATCATGTAAATAATCTTCTACTCTCGCTGTCTAAAACCCTTCTCCTTTAACCCCATTCTCTCTCTATGACACTTACCAGCACATCTAAATTCTACCATCTCACATCATCACCCAACGCCGAGGACAGTCTATCTCAAAAGCCTAATAACAATCATAGTCCTCAACGACCCACTTGACATACTGTGTGAAGCCCAGTAGGCCAGGAATCATATAGACTACTCCATTTTGGGTGCTACTTCAGTATAATCATAGGCCACAATCACTCTGAGGGATTGACTAGTGTGTTACATCCTAGTCAATGGCCACCCGCAGCAGTGAAAGTCTATATTTCAGGAACCCTTAAAGGAGGTATTGACACACAGTACTGTGGGCAGCTATCCTTGAATGAGTGTATTAGGATCCGCCCCCTCAAGCCCAGGACAGGAAGTGTGGAGAGTGCATCAGGGAAGCCAGTTCACATCTGTCTGCACCATTACTCCCTTCTGAGATGGAGGTCTATATTCCTTCTCAGAAACGATGGACTTAACCCTTAAATAGGAAACAATTCTGTCAATTGTTAAACATTTAAATACCTTTATTTAAATTGGTATGCCTACAAGGAATTGGTATACCCACATGGAATTAGTATACCAACAGGGAATTGGTATACCCCCATTTGCACATTCCAGCTAGGTGTGCCTGCTATTTTTAAAGTTAACCAAACCTGCTGGAGCTTTTTATTCTCAACTCTGTACATGCAGTTATATTTGATTTCTTTAACCAGTCATGCTTGTGATGACCTATGACACTTGATGATCATTTGAATCAATTATAGGACACGTAATAATACTTACCCTTAATCCTGCAGATCCTTTATCTCCTTTCAAACCGTTTTCACCCTAACATAGTACAACACAGACATACAGTCAAATCCAAAGATTCTTTTAGAAAACATAGGTTTGTCTGAGACAAAAGCATTCATTTATTTGGCTTATATATGTACTATTTTTTACTGTAACTTCTACTCACAACGACACCTTTGGGTCCAGATGAACCAGGAAGTCCTGAGTCTCCTTGAATTCCCTGTAGGAACAAAAGGACCAGACATTATATTGACGGACAACAGATTCAGAGTAAAGACCAGTAACATACAGATACTACTGATGCATTGTTATTACCCAATAATTTCAAGTTGAGCAGTAATATTGCCCATAAGGTCATATGAGGGGCAAGAGATTAAAATGGGTAAAAAAAAAATATTTTGCTGTGTCTAACTTGATAAGATAACTTGGAGGTATATGGATTCTGTAGAGGCCAGTTAACACCCAGAACAGCAACAACACCGTTAGCATTGTGACCCTCTTGGGGAACCCTGACCCCTGACCACTGGTCTAACTGAGCCAAATGTGGGAGAGTCAAAGTGCAATGGAAAGCCACCAATGGCCTATGCTAGGCTCCCTGAGGAGCAATGGGTTTAGTTAGGAAGTACAGTAACAGTCAAAAGTTTGGACACACCTACTCATTGGACAGTTTTGTAGAATAATAGTGAAGACATCAAAACTATGAAATAACACATATGGAATCATGTAGTAACCAAAAAAGTGCTAAAAAAATCAAAATATATTTTATATTTGAGATTCTTCAAAGTAAATACCCTTTGCCTTGTTGACAGCTTTGCACACTCTTGGCATTCTCTCAACCAGCTTCATGAGGTAGTCACCTGGAATGCATTTCAATTAACATCTGTGCCTTGTTAAAAGGTAATTAGTGTAATTTCTTTCCTTCTTAATGTGTTTGAGCCAATCAGTTGTTTTGTGACAAGGTACTGTAGGGTTGGTATAACAGAAGATAGCCCAATTTGGTAATAGTCCAAGTCCATATTATGGCAAGAACAGCTCAAATAAGCAAAGAGAGATAGACAGTTCATCAATACTTTAAGACATGAAGGTCAGTCAATGCGTAAAATTTCAAGAACATTGAACATTTTTCAAGTGGAGTCAAGTGCTATGATGAAACTGGCTCTCATGAGGACCACCACAGGAAAGGAAGACCCAGAGTTACCTCTGCTGCAGAGAATACGTTCATTAGAATTACCATCCTCAGAAATTGCAGCCCAATGAAATGCTTCACAGTTCAAGTAACAGACACATCAACTGTTCAGAGGAGACTGCGTGAATCAGGCCTTCATCGTTGAATTGCTGCAAAGCAGCCACTACTAAAGGACACTAATAAGAAGAAGAGATTTGCTTGGGCCAAGAAGCATGAGCAATGGACATTAGACCGGTGGAAATCTGTCCTTTGGTCTGATGAATCCAAATTTGAGATTTTTGGTTCCAACCAGCATGTCTCTGTGAGACGCAGAGTAGGTGAACGGATGATCTCCGCATGTGTGGTTCCCACTGTGAAGCATGGAGGAGGAGGTGTGTTGGTGCTTTGCTGGTGACACTGTAAGTGATTTATTTAGAATTCAAGGAACAATTAATCAGCATGTCTTCCACAGCATTCTGCAGCGATACGCCATCCCATCAGGTTTGCACTTAGTGGGACTATCATTTGTTTTTCAACAGGACAATGACCCACCACACCTCCAGGCTGTGTAAGGGCTATTTGACCAAGAAGGAGAGTGATGGAGTGCTGCATCAGATGACCTGACCTCCACAATCACCCGACCTCAACCCAACTGAGATGGTTTGGGAAGAGTTGGACCGCAGAGTAAAGGAAAAGCAGCCAACAAGTGCTCAGCATATGTGGGAACTCCTTGAAGACTGTTGGAAAAGAATTCCATGTGAAGCTGGTTGAGAGAATGCCAAGAGTGTGCAAAGCTTGTCATCAAGGACTCCCGTGTTGCGCAGGGTTCTGATGCTCTGCATCTCAGTGCAAGAGGCATCACTACAGTCCCTGGGTTGAATCCAGGCTGTATCACATCTGGCCGTGATTAGAAGTCCAATAGGGCAGTGCACAATTGGTCCAGGTTTGGTCATTGTAAATAATAATAATTGTTCTTAACTGACTTGCCTAGTTAAATAAATGTGCAAATTAAAAAAGGCAAAGGGTGGCTACTTTGAAGAATCTCAAATATATTTTGATTTGTTTAACACTTTTTTGCTTCCTACATGATTCAATATGGGTTATTTCATAGTTTTGATGTCTTCTCTATTATTCTACAATGTAGAAAATAGTAAAAATAAAGAAAAAGTAGGTGTGTCCAAACTTTTGACTGGTACTCTAGGTAATGAGTAAACTAACCACAATACAAAAGTATTAGTATCATCAAGGAATTCAGTTACAAGGACATGCTATGTTCAGGATTTTGTTTGATATAATTGACTCATTTCCCTGGTGTACAGTCTAAAAAACATTAACTTTCCAAAGTTCTGTCAACAGGGGGCTCTTGTCCCCACTAGTCTGAGCTGAGACCTTCTTTTTGGCTGGGAGTCTGGGACTAAGTGGTCACACAGCACATTGGCCAAACCTAACCACTCTCTCTCCCCCCCTCTTCCCCTCCCTCTCTTTCCTCTCTCTCTTCCCCCACTTTCCCTCTTGCTTTCTCTTGCCCTTCTCTCCCTCCCTCTCCAGCTGCCTCAGACAAGGGAAGTCAGCCAACCAAGTCACAGTAAATCAATAGCAAGCATAGAGGTAATTGTCTATCAAATGTCAAACGCCCACCAAGACACAGAACACAAAGAACAAGGCTGTCTTTGATATCAGAGTAGACAAAACCAAATAAAACTCTTAACTTTAAACTAACTTACATCCAAAACACAAGACAAGGGTTTGCAAAGAGCAGACTGCATGTAGTCATGAGAGTACATTGGCTATTGTATACTGTCCGAGACATATATGGAATCAACAAAGAACTAGAACGATCACCCACCTTTGGTCCCAGAGGTCCAGGTAATCCCTGATCGCCTGTCAGCCCTGATTCACCCTGTTACAATAAAGCAGAAAGATCCAGAAGTTAATCAGAAATGTTTACATCATAATAACAGTAACTTATTGTACTAAAATCTTATTGTAAGGTTGTTGTCTCATACTTTTTCTCCTTTAGATCCATCTTTCCCAGCAAGACCTGCCTCTCCACTGGTTCCCTGGAAGTGGATTTTAAACAAAATCATCTAAAAATTGTACGTGTCCAAATGTAAAGTCCGCTTGCAGACAAGCAGCAGAACAGATACTATATGTCAAGCCTCACCATTTAATGACGCACCTCTGTGACAGACATGTCATGAGAGGTACAGATACAGAACAGGGGAAAAGCATCCGTATCACAACTCTTTAGGATCATCTCACCTTCTCCCCATTGGATCCTTTGTCACCGGATGTCCCCTGGCTACCGGGATCCCCCTGTAGAGAGAGGAGAGGAGGTTAGAGTGGCTTGACACCGGTGATGCGTAGGCGTAATAGTGTAACAACAGATGCAGACAGCGACGAGGTGCAGTGAGACAACATGGTCGGGTTCATTTCCTGAACAGGGATTAGTAGATTACTGTTAGAACATGTAGTACACAATAAACACATAAAAACAGACTTCGGGACAAAACAGAGAGTTATTCACATAAAGAATGCACACACTGTACGTAAACAAGCAAGGGCAAACAGATAGAACAGATTCAACTTTTGAGCAATGGCGTTGGGGGCCAAACTATGTTAACAGCGGTCCGGTCCGGTTCTCGAAGACCCGCAGTGTTCTCCACGCAGAGGTCAGTTCATACACACAGGCAAACTCAACACTAACTCAACCTCACTCACACATAGCCAACCCAACCCCAACCTCAATCTCAATGAAAAGTGTCTTTAAAAATGTTGTATAGCCTTTCAACATCCTAGTTTTGGTTTGTGCTCTGATGTCTTCATTGTGCCAAGGAATCCCTCCAAAGAATTAGAAGAAACCAAAAAAAACATGAGTGTTTAATTACATAGTGCCAATAAGCCTTCAACCACCAGAAAGACTTTACCGTGACTTTACTTCATAAACCAATGTACCCTTTCATTACTCTCAGAGCTTGTACCACTTTGACGCATTCTTCATCAAAAGAGAGAAACATTGCAACAAAATGTCTTCATACAACCGCCTATAATGAAAATACATTATACACAAAATACTTTAAATTGCTTTTGTACGATTGTCTAGTCTAGTCTGTTGAGTATACCAAACATTAGGAACACCTTCCTAATATTGAGTTGCACCCCGTTTTGCCCTCAGAACAGCCTGAATTCATCTGGGAATGGACTCTACATGGTGTCAAAAGCATTCCACAGGGACGCTGGCCTGTGTTGACTCCAATGCTTCCCACAGTTGTGTCAAATTATCAAGTTGGTTAGTTGTCCTTTGGGTGGTGGACCATTCTTGATACACATGGGAAACTGCTGAGCGTGAAAAATCCAGCAGCGTTGCAGGTCTTGACACAAACCGGTATGCCTGGCACCTACTACCATACCTTGTGTTGGGGCTCGGGGGCAGTATTGAGAAATTTTGAAAAAAATATGTGCCCATTTTTAACTGCCTCCTACACCAACTCAGAAGCTAGGATATGCATATTATTAACACATTCGGATAGAAAACACTCTGAATTTTCTAAAACAGTTTGAATGGTGTCTGTAAGTATAACAAAACTCATATTGCAGGCAAAAAAAAATTTGAATTTTGTGACTGTACTATTTAGTGTCATTGTTTTATAGATACCATAGTGAGAAAGGATTCATTTCGCAACACCTACGGCTTCCACTAGATGTCAACGATCTTTATAAAGTTGTTTGAAGCGTCTATGATAAACAGAGAGCAAATTATAATGCAAGGAAGTTGACATGTCGTCATTTCATTTTTTTGCGCCTGCGCATAAATCTGAGAAGCGTGAGTTTGTCATTAATTGTTTATCAAGACATAGGATAGGTTGTGTGAAAATATTACTGATGTTTAACGTTAAAAAGGACCAAAAGATTAATGCTAAACAAAGTTTGACATGTTTGAACGAACGTAAATAGATTATTTACTAGGTTTTTTTAGCTTTTCGGCGTGATTTTACAACCCCCCCACCACGTTTTGTGGGAGCATAATGAACGCTAACTACTTGGTGTTATTTGGACATAAATTATGAACTTTGTCAAAAGAAACCACATTTGTTCCGGACCTGGGATTCCTGGCAGTGCCTTCTGATGGAGATAATCAAAGGTAAGGGGATATTTACAATGTTATTATCGATATTAGATGATGCTAACTGTATAGCATAGCTTATTGTTCTTAGCATAGCACCCCGTTTATTGCAAAATGTGATTTCCCAGTAAAGTTATTTTGAGATCTGGCCATTCGGTAGCAATTACGAGATGATAATATATTATTCTTTGAATGACAATATTATAATTTACCAATGTTTTCGAATAGTAATTTTGTTATGTTCACCGGAAGCATTTCAGAGAAGAAAAAAATCTGAATTTCACGCTACTGTAAAATGCTGTTTTTGGATATAAATATGAACTTGATGGAACAAAAAATGCATGTATTGTATAACATAATGTCCTAGGAGTGTCATCTGATGGAGATTGACAAAGGTTAGTGCATAATTCTAGCTGGTTTCTGCTTTTGGTGACGCCTGACCTTGAATTGAAAATGGATGTTTGTACTTTTGTGGCTATGTACTGTCCTAACATAATCTAACTTTATGCTTTTGCCGTAAAGCCTCTTTGAAAATCGAACAATGTGGTTAGATTAAGGAGATGTTTATCTTTTAAATTGTGTAAAATAGTTGATTGTTTGAGAAATTGAAATTATTAGATTTTTGATGTTTTGAATTTCCAGCCTTGTTAGCAATCCCGACTCGGGGTTCATTGCTAACCTGTAGCCCCAACAGGTTTTAAAGGCACTTAAATATTTTGTCTTGCCCATTCACCCTCTGAATGGCACACATACACAATCCATGTCTCAATTGTCTCAAGGCTTAAACATCCTTCTTTAGCATGTCTCCTCCCCAGTGGTGGAAAGTACTTACTGTAAGTAAAAATACTTGAATGTACTACTTAAGTAATTTTTTGGGGTACTTAACTACTTAGATTTTGACAACTTTTACTTTACTTAAAAAAAAATATATATATTTAACCTTTATTTAACCAGGAAAGGCTCATTGAGATTTAAAATCTCTTTTTCAAGAGCGTCCTGGCCAAGATAGGCAGCGCCAAGTCATTACAAAAATTAGACAAACAACATGAAAAACTACAAGTACTCTAGTAAGAACCATAGAATTAATAACAAAGAATATAACAAAATCAAAAACAGCAAATTAAAAACATTGACATGTCAGGGAATCAGTCTCAAGATCATTCATCAGTGATTTAAAAATACCAATCGGGAGAAGTTCTTCCAGTTTAAAAGTATTTTGTAAGGCGTTCCAAGCCGATGGCGCAGAGTACATAAAAGTCCTTTTACCAAATTCAGTTCGGACATTTGGAACAGTTAGCAAGATAAAGTCCAGCGAACGAAGAGACGACCCACCACATTTCTGAACAATAAAAATGCCCAAATAAAAAGGTAGTAAACACAAAATGGCTTTGTAAATAAAAGTATACCAGTGACTGAGCCTACGAGTGACTAGAGAAGGCCAGCCAACCCTGGTATACAAAGTGCTGTGGTGCGTAAGGGTTTTGCAATTTAAAATAAATCTCAAAGTGCCATGGTAAAGGGTGTCAATTGATCTCAAACACTGAGCTACATTCCTAAAGAAAATAATGTACTTTTTACTCCATAAATTCTCCCTGACACCCAAAAGTACTCGTTACATTTTGAATGCTTAGCAGGACAGGAAAATGGTCCAATTCCCACACTTATCAAGAGAACATCCCTGGTCATCCCTACTGGTCATCCCTACTTTACAAATGCTTCATTTGTAAATTATGTCTGAGTGTTAGAGTGTGCCCCTGGCTATCCGCAAATTAAAAAAAGAAAATTGTGCCGTCTGGTTTGCTTAATATAAGAAATGTGAAATTATTTTTACTTTCACTTTTGATACTTCCGTATATTTAAAACCAAATGCTTTTAAACGTTTACTAAATCAGTATTTTACTGGGTGACTTTCACTTTTACTTTTCTATTTTCTATTAAGGTTACTTTTACTCAAGAACGACAATTGGGTACTTTTTCCACCACTGCTCCTCCCTTTCATCTACACTGATTGAAGTGGATTTAATGAGTGACATCAATAAGGGATTATAGCTTTCACCTGGATTCACCTGGTTAGGCTATGTCATGGAAAGAGCATGTTTTGTATAGTCAGTGTATTTTCTATAGTAGCAATCAGAGCATGAAAAGTGATGAATTCACTTTTAGCCCTTACAGTCACTGTGCCAGCATGTCCATTCTGACCCAACCTGTGGGTGTACTAAGTTTTGCAGTCTGCTTAAAAAGTTGACACAAACGGAATTGCAAAAACCCTAGGGTAGAAACATGGATTTTCCAGAAATAGAATGAAATAGAATAGTCATGATATTTCTATGGGTTTAGCAGACAGAGATAGATTAATAAATAGTTCAGAAGCAGAAAACACCATGTGTTTGTAGCTTCATGCAGTTTTATCAGTAAACTTCTCAGGCATTAGGCGGATGTTCTTCTCCAACTCGCCCTGGAAATTCCACCACCACGCCATGTCTGCAAATAAATACATTTCCAGGATTCAGGCATGCATATTTTTTTAGCTAAGGGGTCGGCTGCTTGTGTGGTGAGTCCATGGCAGGAATGTGATTCTATGACGTTGAGACTGTTAACCTGATCTTGGTGTCGGAACCTAATATTTCCAAGTCCTAACACTGTGGATATCAAAGCAGGAAGTTACACTGCCTACATATTGCATACATGTTGAAATTACAGCACACTCGCTACAGGTGCAGCTGTCAAAACCATAACATAACTTTAAGTGCATTTCAACCAGAGATGCGAGAAGTGTGGCCTTGCTTTCCAGCCTACACTGTGGCCATCTTAAGTATCCTCCTTGGGACTAGACCTGGGTTCACATAGTATTTCAAATATTTCAAATACTTTGAGCACTTGATTGAGCCCTGCCTGGAGTGTCAGATGGTTTGGAACTACCCACCAGGTCAAGCTCATTCAAGCACAGCAAAAGCATCAAAAAGGACACAAATCTTATTTCAACCCAGATTTAGTATGGTCTGGACTGGCTGTATGCTACATGCCTGGCCTGGTCTGGCCTGAGGGGGAAATTATACCCTGTAGCTCCCAGCTGGCAATGCCACGTAGGGCCGACCCTGTGTGTGTGTGTGTGTGTGTGTGTGTGTGTGTGTGTGTGTGTGTGTGTGTGTGTGTGTGTGTGTGTGTGTGTGTGTGTGTGTGTGTGTGCATGCACGTGTGTTTAACAGACCCAAAGTGTGTGTTTCTAACGGAGCGGGTGGGCGTCTGCGTGGGCTTGTCCTCTGAGCTACACTTCCTCTGTGGCCAACAGTCCTGTAATTCTCACTATGACATGTAGGACCATTTTCCTACTCCTAAAGAATGGTATGGTATTCCTAAAAAAAATTATTGCTTTTCTACACTGCTACTGCACTTTAGATGTAATTCTGTCTTTGTTAAATGTGTGTGATAGATCCAATGAGACAGACATCTTTGGTTGTAGAGGGTTAGGATATGATGATGCCCTTGCGTTGATATTGTTATTATTATTACGACATGTGAGGAGTTTGACTGTCAAAACCATGACCTTACCTTCTCACCTCTGTCTCCCTTGACAGATATTACTTTGCCCTGCAAATAATCAATCAACATGGATCAATTATTATCGAGGCTGGAGAAAGAAAAGACAGCAGAAAAGATAAAAGAGGTGCATGCCACTTAGGATAACAGAAACCTCTAAGTCTAATATCTATGTAGATTAACACATCATCTAGCAGGAACGTTTTAATCATATACTACACACAATATAATAATAAAAAAATCTAATATCAGGTAAACAAGTTATGTGCTACTATGACAGTTTACTATGTTTACTATCAAGTGCTTATCCTTAAAATGTGAGGCCAAAACAGATCTGTTATCTTAATTCGATATTCTGTTGTTAGAAAATTTTCCAGCTCAGCAGGAAATGCAAATTGTAGCGTATTCAACGTTTAAAAGGGCTTATAAAGTTGCCAATTTCCAATTGATTTGACTTGATTTACGCTAACGAAAATGTTTATCAACCCCTACAAAATTCTCCATTAATTATAATCTACAAAAAATTCACATTTCCTGGCGCTGCTGGATTATTTTCCTGCTGTGAGAAACAGAGTCAAATGAAGATATAAGATCTTGTAAATGAGGCATTAGTATGGTTGACATTATCACAGTAATGTTTTCATACAGTTTCTCCTTTGGCTCCATTGAGGCCAGTAGGTCCAGCTGCTCCCAGAGCACCAGTATCACCCTGTAAGAGTAGGCATGTGACATTGTGACAGAGCACAACAACGAGCCCAGAGAAATAGATCCAGGAACAGGGAATATTGTTGTATCACACACGAGATATGGATTAAGATGAGCGTTAGATGACCTTTTCACCCTTGGGACCGGCAAACCCAGGTACACCGATCTCTCCCTGTGGGGAAGGAACATTATTGATCCATTATTTCATCAGGTGGTCACATTGAATATGAGATCTCTTTTGCATATCACTAAAACATGAATACATAAACAGATCTTTGGAAACCATCAAACAACACTTCCATTGTAAGTATAGAGGAGCTATGGCCTATGATTGAATTTTGACCTATGCATCTTACCCTCTCTCCAGCGGGACAGGAGCAGTTGACCGCCTGGGGTCCTCTCTGCTGCTCCACACCTGCAGGGGTGGGGGTGGGGATCTCTATGGGAGGGGCCTCTGTCACCACCTTCTTGGGGCACTGGAATTAAAAAACAGTGTTACCGTCTGAAGGTGAGCCAGGTAAGTGGGCAGGACAGAGAAAAGGAAAAAAAGGAAAGATATCTCTCAGGAAACAGTGAGGTATGACAGGCATTCTGTCCAGCAGAGTGGCCCAGGCCCACCACAGTGACAGATGATTGGCTGACTCACTTCAGTGGCTCACCACTGTAAGGTGAGTATGAGAACCATGGCAGACATGCTCCTGGAGTGGCCTAGCACAAAGACAGGTGCCCTGTCTGTCTGTCTGACTGTCTGACTCACCGGCCCGGTGGGCAGATCACAGCAGGTCTCCAGCTCAGCGTGTTTGGAATCACAGTAGATGATCATCCTCTGGAGGTCAAACTGCAGGGACAGAAAGTCACAAAGTTAGCTAAATGTATACACTACAGTACAGTACATGAACACAGAATCACAAGATGGACACTAGTCTAAAAATACAATATAAACAGTACTTCCTTAAAGATGTACTATGCAGAAATCGCTCCGCCATTTCCTGGTTGCTAAAAATCGAATAGTTCTCCTAATTTGAGTTTAAGTGACAAAACAAGCAAATATAGTGTAGAGAATCATTGTACCATCTAAATTGCTGTGAAATATCTTTCCCATAAACAAAAATATTTTATTTTCAGCTGTTTGACACAAAAACAAAACTTAAGAATGAGAAGCATAGAAATGGGGAACATAGAACAAATCTACTGCAACTTAGACTTGCTTTCAATGAGAATGATCCATAACACAGATTTCGATGTGAATTCGGTTGGGTTGCCCAAAAAGTTACATATTGCACCTTTAATCCATCATGTTGTTCCACCACTTGCTGTAGCTTACTTCCAATCCCCTGACCTTCCCACTGCTCCTAACCTCAACCCTGATATTTGTAACACCCAGCCACTCACATCAATGGGCACGCTGTCGTACAGCCTCTTCCCGATCACAGTCTTCCCGTGGATATCGATGTCCTCCCTGTCCCCGATGGGCAGGGTCTGGATGAGTTTACAGTCCAGGTAGAGAGACACCGACTTGGCCTCAACGCTCAGGGCGATCTTGTGCCAGTTCCTGTCGAACAGGTTGTCCACCTCCTCGTTCTTGAACACAGCTCTCACTGCGTCTTTGGTCAGCCCCACTGCGTTGTATTCCACTGCCTTGTTTTCACCGTCCAGACGGATAGACACCTGGGTAGGAGCGACAGTGGAAGGATCAAGTGAATAAAGTTGAATATGTTAATAATGAAAGGACTCTCTTATACACGTGATAGGCAAATATAACATGTTCTATGCTATCAAATAAAATACAATTTTAATGGTCATATACACAGATTTCGCATATGTTATTGTGGGTGCAGCAAAGTGCTTGTGTTCCTAGCTGTGCACTAGTATCTAACAATTCACAACAACACACACAAATCTAAAAGTAAAATAATGGAATTAAGAAATATACAAATACTAGGACGAGCAATGTCGGAGTGGCATTGAATAAAATACAGTAGAATACAGTGTATACACATGACATGAGTAAAACAGTATGCAAACATTATTAAAGTGACTAGTGTTCCATTATTAAAGTGACCAGTGATTCCATGTCTCCAGTATGTACATAGGGCAGCAGCCTCTAAGGGGCAGGTTTGAGTAACTGGGTGGTAGCCGGCTAGTGATGGCTGTTTAACAGTCTGATGGCCTTGAGATAGAAGCTGTTTTTCAGTCGCTCGGTCCCAGCTTTGATGCACCTAATACTGCCTTCGCCTTCTGGATGATAGCAGGGTGAACAGGCAGTGGCTCGGGTGGTTGATATCTTTATGATCTTTTTGACCTTCCTGTGACATCGGGTGCTGTAGGTGTCCTGGAGGGCAGGCAGTGTGCCCCCGGTGATGCGTTGGGCAGACTCTGGAGGGCCCTGCGATTGCGGGCGCTGCAATTGCCGTACCAGGTGGTCATACAGCCCGACAGGATGCTCTCAATTATGCATCTGTAAAAGTTTGTGAGGGTCTTAGGGGCCAAGCCAAATTTCTTCAGCCTCTTGAGGTTGAAGATGCACTGTTGTTCCTTCTTCACCACACTGTCAGTGTGGGTGGACTATTTCAGACTTTCAGTGATGTGTACGCTGAGGAACTTGAAGCTTTTCACCTTCTCCACTGCGGTTCAGTCGATGTGGATAGGGGCGTGCTCCTTCTGCTGTCTCCTGAAGTCCACGATCAGCTCTTTCATTTTGTTGACGTTGAGTGAAAGGTTATGTTTCTGGCACCACTCCACCAGGGCCCTCACCTCCTCCCTGTAGGCTGTCTTGTCATTGTTGGTAATCAGCATACGGTACTACTGTTGTGTTGTCTGCAAACTTGCTTATTGAGTTGGAGGCGTGCATGGCCATGCAGTCATGGGTGAACAGGGAGTACAGGAGGGGGCTGAGCATACACCCTTGTGGGGCCCCTGGGTTGAGGATCAGCGTAGTGGAGGTGTAGTTTCCTACCTTCACCACCTGGGGGCGGCCCGTCAGGAAGTCAAGGACCCAGTTACACAGGGCGGGGTTCAGACCTAGGGCCCCGAGCTTAATGATGAACTTGGAACTATGGTGTTGAAGGCTGGGCCATAGTCAATGAACAGCATTCTTGCATAGCTATTCCTCTTGTCCAGATGTGATAGGGCAGTGTGTAGTGTGACAGTGAATGCATCATCTGTGGATCTATTGGGGTGGTATAAAAAATTGAAGTAGGTCTAGGGTGTCAGGTAAGGTAAAGGTGATATGATCCTTAACTAGCCTCTCAAAGCACTTCAGGATGACAGCAGAGAGTGCTACAGGGAGATAGTGATTTAGTTCAGTTACCTTTGTTCCTGTACCCAAGAAAGCAATGGTGGACATCTTCAAGCAAGTGGGGACAGCAGATAGTCAAATCAAATCAAATCACATTTGTCACATGCGCCAAATACCAAAGGTGTAGAGCTTACAGTGAAATGCTTACTTACAAGCCCTTAACCAAAAATGCAGTTTTAAGAAAAAATAAGTGTTAAGAAAGTATTTACAAAAAAAATGAAGTAAAACAATTAATTAAAAAAATTACAAATAACAAAATAAGAACATTTAAGAAAAAAAAGCAACAATAAAATAACAGTAACAAGGCTACTGTATATACAGGAGGTACCGGTACAGAGTCAATGTGCGGGGGAACAGGTTAGTCGAGGTATCGATAATAAACAGAGAGTAGCAACAGTGTAAAAATGGGGTGGGGGGTGGGGTAGCCATTTGGTTAGCTGTTCAGGAGTCTTTTGGCATGTGGGTAGTTGCTGTTAAGAAGCCTGGAACTAGACTTTGCAATCCGATACCTTTTGCCGTGCGGTAGCAGAGAGAAGAGTCTATGACTAGGGTGGCTGGAGTCTTAGGCAATGTTTAGGGCCTTCCTCTGACATCGCCTGGTATAGAAGTCCTGGTTGGCAGGAAGCTTGGACCCAGTGATGTACTGGGCCGTACGCACTACCCTCTGCAGTGCCTTGTGCTCGGAGGCCGAGCAGTTACCATACCAGGCAGTGATGCAACCAGTCAGGATGCTCTTGTTGGTGCAGCTGTAGAACTTTTTGAGGGTCTGAGGACACATGACAAATATTTTCAGTCTCCTGAGAGGGAATAGTTGTTGTCATACCCTGTTCACGACTGTCTTGGTTTCTCAACCTGCTCCAGTACAGCCCCGTCAATGAGAGTGGTTTTCCTGTAGTCCACGATCATCTCCTTTGTCTTGATCATGTTAAGGGAGAGGTTGTTATCTTGGCACCACATGGCCAGGTCTCTGACCTCCTCCCTATAGGCTATCTCATCGTTGTCAGTGATCAGGCCTACAACTGTTGTGTCGTCTGCAAACTTAATGATGGTGTTGGAGTTGTGCTTGGCCTTGTCGTTGTGGGTGAACAGGGAGTACAGGAGGGGACTAAGCGCGCACCCCTAAGGGGCCCACGTGTTGAGGATCAGCATGGCAGTTGTGTTGTTACCTACCCTTGCCACCTGGGGGCGGCCTGTCAGGAATTCCAGGATCCAGTTGCAGAGGGAGGTGTTTAGTCCCAGGGTCCTTAGCTTGGTGAGGAGCTTTGAGGGCACTATGGTGTTGAACGCTGAGCTGTAGTCAATGAATAGCATTCTCACATAGGTGTTCATTTTGTCCAGGTGGGAAAGGGCAGTGTGGAGTGCAATAGAGATTGTGTCATCTGTGGATCTGTTGCGGCAGTATGCAAATTATAGTGGGTCTAGGGTTACTGGGATAATGGTATTGATGTGAGACATTACCAGCCTTTCAAAGCACATCATGACTACAGCTGTGAGTGCTACGGTTAGTCATTTAGGCAGGTTACCTTGGTGTTCTTGGGCACAGGGACTATGATGGCCTGCTTGAAACATGTAGGTATTACAGACTCGGTCAGGGACAGGTTGAAAATGCCAGTGAAGACACTTGCCAGTTTGGCAGCGCATGCTTGGAGTACACGTCCTGGTAATCCATCTGGCCCTGTGGCCTTGTGAATGTTGACCTGTTTAAAGGTCTTACTCACATCGGCTACGGAAAGCATGATCACACAGTTGTCCGGAACAGCTGGTGCTCTCATGCATGCTTCAGTGTTACTTGCCTCAAAGCGAGCAAGTCATTTATCTCATCTGGTAGGCTTGTGTCACTGGGCAGCTCACTGCTGTGCTTCCCTTTGTAGTTCATAATTGTTTGCAAGCCCTGCCACATCTGACGAACGTCAGAGACGGTGAAGTAGATTCAATCTTAGTCCTGCATTGACGCTTTAACTGTTTGATGGTTCGTCGGAGGGCATAGCGGGATTTCTAAGAAGCATCCAGGTTAGAGTCCAGTTCCTTGAAAGCGACAGCTCTACCCATTATCTCAATGCGGATGTTACCTCTAATCAGTGGCTTTTTTGGGGGGTATGTACGTACGGTCTCTGTGGGGATGACATCATCGATGCACTTATTGATGAAGGCAGTGACTAATATGGTGTACTCCTTAATGGCATCGGAAGAATCCTGGAACATATCCCGGTCTGTGCTAACAAAACAGTCCCGTAGTTTTTGCTTGTAAATAGAAATCAGGAGGATAGGGTTATAGTCGGATTTTCCAAATGGAGGGCAAGGGAGCGCTTTGTATGCATCTCTGTGTGTGGAGTAAAGGTGGTCTAGAGTTTTTTTTCCTCTGGTTGCGCATGTAACATGCTGGTAGAAATGAGGTAAAACAGATTTAAGTTTCCCTGCATTAAATTCCCAGGCGACTAGGAGCGCCGCCTCTGGATGAGCATTTTCTTGTTTGCTTATGGCCTTATACAGCTTGTTGAGTGTGGTCTTAGTGCCAACATCGGTTTGTGGTGGTAAATAGACAGCTACAAAAAATATAGATGAAAACACTTGGTAAATAGTGTGGTCTACAGCTTATCATGAAATACTCTACACAGGCGAACAAAACCTTGAGACTTCATTAATATTAGATTTCATGCACCAGCTGTTATTGGCACAGACACAGACCGCCACCCCTTGTCTTACCTGGGGCAGCTGTTTTATTTTGCTGATGGACCGAAAACCCAGCCAGCTGTATGTTATCCATGTCGTCGTTCAGCCATGACTCGGTGAAACACAAGATATCTACCCGTTGGTAGAATAGTCTTGATCGGAGTTCATCCAGTTTATTTTCCAATGATTGCACGTTGGCTAATAGGACAGATGGTAGAGGTGGGTTACCCCCTCACCGTCGGATTCTTTCAAGGCACCCCGACCTACAACCCCAATATCTCTGTCTGTTCTTCATGCAAATGACGGGATTTGGGCCTTGTCCAGTGTCTGAATTGAATCCTTCACGTCAGACTCGTTAAAGAAAAATTCTTCATCCTGTACGAGGTGAGTAATCGCTATTCTGATATCCAGAAGCTCTTTTCAGTCATAAGAGACAGTAGTAGAAACATTTATGTACAAAATCAGTAAAAAAAAAACACACAATAGCACAATTGGTTAAGAGCCCGTAAAATGGCAGCCATCTCCTCCGGCACCATTCTCAGTGATAGGGAGTGATTGAATATGCCCATAAACACTCTAGCCAGCTGATCTGTTTCATGTTCTGAGGACGGGGTAGGGATGCCGTCTGGGCCGGCAGCCTTGCGAGGTTTAACACACTTAAACGTCTTACTCACATCAGCCATGGCGAACAAGAGCCTACAGTCCTTGGGAGCAGGACGCGTCAGTGGCATTGTGTTATCCTCAAAGCGGACGAAGAAGTTGTTCTGCTTGTCCGGGAGAAAAATGTCGGTGTCCACGACGTGGCTGGTTTTCCCTTTGTAATCTGTGATTGTCTGTAGACCCTGCCACAAACGGGCAGTGTCTGAGCCTTTGAATTGCGACTCCACTTTGTCTCTGTACTTATGTTTTGCCAGTTTGATTGCTTTACGGGGGGAATAGCTACATTATTTGTTTTCAACCAAATTTCCAGTCACCTTACCATGGTTAAATGCAGTGGTTCGCACTTTCAGTTTTGCGCGAATGCTGCCATCTATCCACGGTTTTTGGTATGGGTAGGAACAACAGGTAGCCTAGTGGTTAGAGCATTGGACTAGTAACCGAAAGGTTAGAAGATCAAATCCCCAAACCGACAAGGTAAAAATATGTCATTTTGCCCCTGAACAACACAGTTAACCCACTGTTCCTAGGCTGTCATTGAAAATAAGAGCATGTTCTTAACTGACTTGCCTAGTTAAATAAAGGTCAAATTAAAAAACATGTCACGTGCTCCTGCAATGCCCTCTACTGCTCATCCTGTGTCTCCTTGACCTGCTGCCACTCCCCCAGTACTCTCGCAGTGTGTGGGCATAGGCTGGAGTCAGAGCAGATCCCCACCAGCTGCAATCTGTTCCATAATCAAGACCTCTCCAATTCCTTAGCCCTGCCACTTCCATGCTGCCAGATTGTAATCTCTGCTCAGTCAGTCTATGATTCTAGTCATTTGTTACTAGTCAAATCCTGTTGTGCCTGTTTTCCTTGCCTGATGCTGTTTTCCTCTCCGCTACAGTTCTGCGCACTCTGACTCTGGTCCCTGTCTCCAGTCGCACGTCTCGTCATCCTGCTACTCTGTCCTGGATTCCCCACTCTACTACTCCCTTGGATTCCCCTCCAGACCTGCTTACCCTGTTTCCAGCAACCCGCCCTAGCTTCCCCTGACCTGCACTCCTTCTCCCCCCTGTGTGTCAATAAATACCTTGGTTACTTCATCCCAGTCTCCTCATCTGAGTCTGCTCTTGGGTTCCCCTGTTCCACTCAGTATAACACAACATCCCCAATGCTATTCGATGGTACAAATGATCAGGAAAATAATCATCATGCCTCTCTGTCGACGTACCAAGCATTGCAATTGGCAGTACAATAGACTCAGCATGGGGTCTGTTGATGAACACACACACACACCACTATGATAACCCACCTGTGGAATTCCATACTTGTCAAAGATCTGCCAGAGGTACCAGTCCTCCCGTCTCGAGGTCTTCCTGAACTTGAAAGTCGTCACAAAGGCATATTCATCTGGCAGACCTTGAGGGAACACGTCTCTGGAAAACATCAACAGCACAGATGGTTGCCATTCAATCATCACATCCACACTACATGCATGCATTATCGCTGGATTGTTGACATAGCTCACTGTAGTATATCTACTGCTACAGGCCTACATATCATTCTGACTATATGACTAGATTGTATTTGGATTACTGAGACAGTGTTATTTGGGTTGTTAATTGGATTCGTTCTGACATTCTTGCTTTCTTGTTTCTTGACTATTCATTATTTATGAACTTCTTTGACATTTTACTGCACAGGCAGGAGGTAGTAACACAAGCATTTCACTGCACCCGCTATAACATCTTCTAAACTGTGTACGCGACCAATAAACTTTGATTTGATTTGATCAATCAGCTTGCAACTGAGATTTTCATCACAAACGGGTGTTGTTTGTTTACCTTTTCAACTCCCATAAAACATTTGGGGTCAACAATAACGTTATAATTGATGAGAAAGAAAAAATGCTTTTACTTCAATTGAACACCGTCTAAGAACTGGCACAATGGCCAACACATAGCCTCAGAAATTCTGGGTTTATGGTTGGATCTTGACAGAGTACAGCAACAACTGGAAGTGACTTTTTGTAGCAGCTTAACCTGCTTGGTAAATTCTTCTAATCTGATACAAAAAAGTAACTTCCAGTCATAGCTGTACTCCCTCGAGCCAGAACCAGGGTTTAGATTCCTCATTGGTATAGACGGGTTGGCTGACAACGTCATTAAAATGATGTGTGCATCAATGAGGCAGAAGGCTGTGTGGTGTTATGATTCTGAACAGTCAGATCTTTAGCAACAATGACAAGAAGCTGCTATGTGGGGAATCGGTTGTGACATCGTTGCATCTTGTTATTGATAATTGTTTTGAGGTGTTTTGACTCATTTATATGCTAATATGGCAAAAATTCACTAGCTAGCTAACCAACAACTGTAATGATGTATTTGAGAGACAGAAAGTGCTCATCGTGCAAATGTGATTATGTTTTCAATAAACATTTGGATATTAAATATAGTTTACATGTTGTCAACAATCTAAGCCAATTCCAGTATTTTTCCCTATAGTTGAACACGGGTGGTTTTATTGCTTATTAACAACTGTTGGGTCTAATACTGAATGCTGATTTGATAAAACCGCATTCCATCCGGTGTCTATTCCACAAGTTACCATTGGCTAAATCTATGATGTTAAAAAGCCTATTTACTCTGTTCAAATTCCACTGTCTCATCAGCTCAGCCAGGCAATTTATAAACTTGAACTCCACTATAAAAAGCATCTGGACATTATTTCAGATTTCTTTTAGACTAACAATGAGTTTTCTACAGCGGAAATTAGTATAAACCTTGCCGTCTGTCTCTCCGACATTTGCAACTTTATTTCAATATTCAAATTCGATCTCCAGATGTCCCATAGTAATGAACGTGTCGGGAGTCAGGATGAGACAGGCAGGCAGGCAGGCAGCTTTTCTCAGCTCCGACTCAGGCCTAACAACACCCGTGCCAACATTTCTCTGGCATTATCACTTAAACTACCATCCCATGTATGCACACGGCCAAATATCACACCTGTGCCATGACTTCCATCGCCTTGTGGCCTGAGCCACTGGCGCGATCTCGCATGGTATTTGTCACAGCAAATACAAAATAATTCACTCACTCTGTCTGTTGTACAATAGGCATGGTCCCAAGTCGAACATAGGAGCTCTGGCCCTCATCAAACCTTAATCCCAGTATGTTTTCCACTTTGAAGTATTCCATCAGGTCAAACCCTGCAACAGACGGGACAGAAAATAACATGATTAGCCTAGAGTTGTAGCCGAGTAAATCAAATACATAACGTGGTTTGTAGAACCTTCTTCTGATCACCAATAGAGGGAGCACAGATCATGAAAAGGCCGGAGCAACACACAAAAAAACATAAAATATACCTATAGGTTGAAAATGACTGACAGGGAGATACCAATTACCCAAGTAATTAGGATGATATTTATACCGTTTCTCACAATATATAAACTAACATTAAGAAGTTTAGGGTTACTTAGAAATGTCCTTGTTTTTGAAAGAAAAGCACATTGTGCACCGGGGCCTCCCTCTCCTCTTTCTATTCTGGTTAGAGCTAGTTTGCGCTGTTCTGTGAAGGGAGTGGCACACAGCGTTGTACGAGATACTCCGTTTCTTGGCAATTTCTCACATGGAATAGCCTTCATTTCTCAGAACAAGAATAGACTGACGAGTTTCATAAAAAAGTTATTTGTTTCTGGCCATTTTTAGCCTGTAATCGAATCCACAAATGCTGATACTCAACTAGTCTAAAGAAGGCCAGTTTTATTGCTTCTTTAATCAGGACAACAGTTTTCAGCTGTGCTACGATAATTGCAAAAGGGGTTTAAAATGATAAACTTGGATTAGCTAACACAACGTGCCATTGGAACACAGGAGTGATGGTTGCTGATAATGGGCCTCTGTACGCCTATGTAGATATTCCATTAAAAATCTGTAGTTTCCAGCTACAATAGTCATTTGCAACATTAACAATGTACACTGTATTTATGATCAATTTGATGTTATTTTAATGGACAAAAAATGTGCTTTTCTTTCAAAAACAAGGACAATTCCAAGTGACTCCAAACCTTCGAATGGTAGTGTATATACATTTATTAACAATTAAAAAAAACAGAAATACCTTACTTACGTAAGTATTCAGACCCTTTGCTATGAGAATCTAAATTGAGCTCAGGTACATCCTGTTTCCATTGATCACCCTTGAGATGTTTCTACAACTTGATTGGAGTCCACTTGTGGTAAATTCAATTGATTGGACATGATTTGGAAAGGCACACACCTGTCTATATGAGGACTCACAGTTGACAATGCATGTCAGAGCAAAAACCAAGCCATGAGTTCGAATGAATTTGTCCGTAGATTGTGTGAGGCACAGATCTGGGGAAGGCTACCAAAAATATTCTGCAACATTGAAGGTCCCCAAGAACACAGTGGCCTCCATCATTCTTAAGTGGAATAAGTTTGGAACCACCAAGACTCTTCCTAGAGCTGGCCGCCCGGCAAAACTTAGCAATCGGGGGAGAAGGGCCTTGGTCAGGGAGGTGACCAAGAACCCGATGGTCACTCTGACAGAGCTCCTGGAGAGCTCTGTGGATATGGGAGAACCTTTCAGAAGGCCAACCATCTCTGCAGCATTCCACCAATCAGGCCTTTATGGTTGGGTGGCCAGACGGAAGCCATTCCTCAGTAAAAGGCACATGACAGCCTGCATGGAGTTTTCCAAAAGGCACCTAAAGGACTCAGACCATGAGAAAAAAGATTCTCTGGTCTGATGAAACCAAGTTTTAACTCTTTGGCCTGAATGCCAAGCATTACATCTGGCACCATCCCTATGGTGAAACATGGTGGTGGCAGCATCATACTGTGGGGATGTTTTTCAGAGGCAGGGACTGGGAGACTAGTCAGAATCGAGGTGAAGATGAACGGAGCACAGTACAGAGAGATTCTTGATGAAACCCTGCTCCATAGCGCTCAGGACCTCAGACTGGGGCGAAGGTTCATCTTCCAACAGAACAACAACCCTAAGCACACAGCCAAGACAATGCATGAGTGGCTCGGGACAAGTCTCTGAATGTCACTGAGTGGCCCAGCCAGAGCCCAGACTAGAACCCAATCTAACATCTCTGGAGAGACCTGAAAATAGCTGTGCAGCGACGCTCCCCATCCAACCTGACAGAGCTTGAGAGAATCTGCTGAGAAGAATTGGAGAAATTTCCCAAATACAGGTGTGCCAAGCTTGCAGTGTCACACCCCAAAAGCCAAAGGTGCTTCAACAAGTACTGAGTAAAGGGTCTGAATACTTATTTCCTTATTTTTATACATTTGCTAAAAAATCTAAAGACTTGTTTTTGCTTTGTCAATTTTGGGTATTGTGTGTATATTGATGAGGGGAAAAATATATTTTATGAATTTATGAGCAAGGCTGTAACATTGCAAAATGTGGAAAAAGTCAAGGGGTCTGAATACTTTCTGAATGCACTGTATATCGTTATTATCACGTCGAGACAGATACATTTTAATTTAGGGGGGGTGGGGGGAAAGAGAGAGAGAGCGAGAGGAATCCCATGGTATTGTATAGCCGTAATATTCGTGATTCTGGAGTTAGCAAATAGGCATTTGTCATCCCAGCATAAAACATGCAATGATCACTCAAAATACCAAACAGTTCTCACACCCTAAAGGGACGTAGAACTATGCATATTTGGGGTCTCCACCCTACAGTATGTCATCACCTGAGAAAAGAATAGGTACAGACAGAAGGAAATTCTGTTTGTAGTTTGTGGTTACCTACTAATAGACCACCAAAGTAGCTATTAAACTGGTTTGATTGAAAACTTCCCAGACTGGTGTAGGTATAGAGTCTCCTACCATTCAGCGATCCTATTGAACAAGTGGCGAGATTGACTGGTAATATCACCATTCAGAGCCAGAGGAAACCTTTTAGTCACTCAGTAATCATCATGCCTAACTCATTTACATCTGAGTGTTGAGAGATGGACTTTGGTCGTCTGGTCTGACCCAACATGTTGAATAAATACTGAAAAGAGTCAGTAGAGAACCATTGAACCATAGACTGGCGGCCATGATGTCCCCACTGTGTGTAATGATGAACCGGCAGCCAAGCCCAGAGCTCCGATGTTGCCATCTGTCTGGATCAAAAGAATGCAGTGTCTTTCCTTTTCCTAGTCACTGCACTCATTTGGCGTTCCCCACAGAGCCAGGTCGCCCCATTGGCCGTCTGTTCTTCGGCTGTTCAGAATAACTTTTTGGAGGATGATGATTATACAGCATCCTCTGCCAATCCAAATTACAGGTCTGTGCTACAGCCATGGCTCGTCCCTAAAGCCATGGGACTCAGTGAGCCAATGGAGCACAGAGAGTATTTGCATACTGCAGCACGGTGACAGAAGAGAAAACAGAGGTATAAAAAAACTCACAGCTGGATTATGGGTAGTTTGGTACCTCCTTCAACCACGCCCCACCCGGATGACATCTGATCTCAAAGTCTCTGTTTAAAGAACCAACAGGCTAGTTACCCCAGTGTTTCCCCTACCATCATTTTCTTAGCGGTGTGGGGCCGGACCTGTCTGTCTGTCTGTCTGTCTGTCTTAGTAGTTGTCACTTCCTTGCTGTGAGATGAAGTAGATGGATGCAGCAGGTCAGAGGAATGTTTATCAGATATCCAGCAGCGTGGTATGACAGGGCTAAGGGGCCCCTGTATTTTTATTTTTTATTTTTTCCTCTGTTGCTAATGTGTGTTTCAAGGCTGTTTCTACAGAACCAGAGTAGGTTTCAGCAGCACTCTCACATTACCGCCTCCATAATGAAACTTAACTGCCCCTTGAACAATGTTAAGCATAGCGTATTGACATTCGCAAGGCATATTTCTTCTGAATTATGTACATATGGGAAATGTGATTCAAATCTAACTGAGAAAATGTGTACTGTAGCCTGATTAAAACTCTCTTCAGAGTGATTCTCTGTTGCATGAAGAGCAGTCTGCATTCTGGACTGAAACTTATGAATGAACTCAGAATAGCAGGGTATTCAAGCTGCCTGTACTACCAGATACACAGTTGCTGTAAGAAAAATTTACAGCAGACAAAAACTACAAATATAATTCAATCCACTTTTCTCATGAATTATGCCAGACTGGCTGTGTATTTATAGGCATTGGCATTGGTAATCAGATCAGATGGATAATTGGCAACATTAGTAAACACCCCGCCCTTGGCCCTGCTGGCATTGCCACCTTGACTTGTTTGTTGTTTAAAAGGGTGTGTTTTCTTCAAACCACATTAATATGGTGGGTGACTAACCCTGGAAACCTCAGTCCTGTCACATACACTCACACTCGCACGCACACTCGCACACACAACTGTTCCATTAGAGCACCATGACATTACTGCATACAAAAGCTAATTTTAGGCTTCTGACTTTAAACAAGTGGAGTTTGATCCCAGCCAGCACATAACGTTCTGAGAACCATATGTTTCTTAGAGATTGGTAAGAACATGGTTGTCCTATGGTTATTTTGCATACAGCCCTCACACAACTTTCTGGGAATGATGCAGGAAAGATGCTTGGCTTTGGAACATTCTCAGCACATTTAGGGAACTTGACCAAAAACGTTATTTTCTTGGTATTTCATTACTTTAACAGAATGTTTCCTAAAAGTTCAAACATGGTTACATTTCATTTCAATTTTGGTAATGTTCTAGAAACATTCTCTAACAGGTTTGACATTGGGAACGTTCTCAAATAGTTAAGAGAATGTTCAGAAACAATGTTCTTCTGTGGAATTTTCAGTACTTCAGCATAACGTTTCTTTGGTGTGACTTTCCACCATGTATGGCCATACGAATGTATAAGGGCAAGCCGATTACCTCGTTTCAAGATGGCTGCTACTTACATTCTGGTTAGCGTTGTGAAGCATAAACAATATAAACACGGAATGCATTGATACTCACCGAAAGCCGAGACTCCACAGATCATGAGGATGTCTTATTTGTCTAACTATGACCTACCACCAGCTTCGAGAGTCAATATTTTTATTTTACTCAACATTTTCACCAAACATCTTGCAAGATAAGCTTCAATTTGGTCTGTGTTTGAGCTATAGCTACACGGAGGATATTAAATTCATCCTTAGGTTGGTAAGAACAAATCTAGCCTATTGCCAATATTATCTGATGATGTATGACTTAATGGCAAAATCGAATGTACACCAAGTGACTATATCTTTGCGCATCAAAAATATGACGTCGCTTGCTTACACACCTTAGGCATCCATTACACAGGAGATTGGCTACAATGGCACCTTGGCAGTCTTGTAGCCAATGATATAAGCTTTCCAGGGATATGCAGTTGACCTGGGTGGGACAAAGCAAGGCCTTGAACCTTTTATGCGTAATGTGAACTATTGCTACCTGGCTCAGAGACGTGACTCACCGAGCATAATACATTACATTGTAAAACAGATTTCATCGCTTTCATTTCATTGCTTTAGCATAAAAGATGGCTTCTCAAGAAAATAAAAATTTAAAAACTAATAATATCGAACAGGACGCTAATAAGAAGGCAGCTATGAATAAGTATACCGACATAGAAGCTTGAATAAAATACTGGTTGGACTCGGATCAGGGGAACGATTTGGACAACGAGGATTTCGACAAAGATTGCTTTCTATAAGGATTGGATACACTTTTAGATCTGTAAGTAAATCATTTTCATGACTTTATATTGCTAAAATACTATATGTATTTAGTTTATTATAATTTGCCTGCTTTTGATGCTTTGGATTTAGTTTACATAGGCCTATGTAACAAGTAATTTCAATGTCATATACTGTAATTCCAAAGTAGTTATTGTTTATGTTTCATATTAGTTCACTGTTTGCAGTTTTAAGTGTCATCCTTGTAACTTATGAGAGGCCACTAAACTCTCATGGCCATTGTTTATTTGTGGTTCTCACCTCTGCCTTTGTCTCCAAAGCATTACTGTTTGCATTGTGTGTGTGCTTCACACCTTCTATGTCAGTCTCTGTACAGATAAAGTTTGTGCTTGGTATTTTTACTCTACAGTAATGTAGTTTTGTAAATGTAGTCAACTAATTCTGTGTGTCTTACAACAATCTATCCCTTTATTTTATTCACCACAGAGTGGAGGATGTAAAGGATTTTGATGATTTGAGAGCCACCCCTCCCCAGCAAGTGCCCCCGCCGGTCAAGGTCCCCCCACTGTTATGTCAATCACCCCGTCTACATCCACTCGTCATAGGCCTCATGAAAAAGAAAATAAGGGCTTGTGGCACCATTCGCCCTAACAGAATCGGTTTCCCCAAGACCAAGGTAAACGACATAACAAAGACAGCGGAGAGGGGGACCATACGTTGGATCAGGACTAACAAGCTGCTTTTTGTGACATGGAAGGACACTAGGGAAGTAACCATGCTCACCACAAAGCATTAGGCATTCAATAACAACCATGTCTCAAGGAGGGTGAAAAGGGAAGAATGTCCCCATTCCTGTTTCTGTGAAGGACTACAATGCCAGCATGGGGGGTGTCGACCTATCTGTTGCTCTTTCAGGTCCTCCACAAGACCAGGAAGTGGTATAAGATTTTTTTCCCACTTTGTGGACATTGCTACAGTAAATGCTTTCATTCTCCTTAAACAAATGGCCAAAGCAAAAGGTCAAACTACTCTCTCCCAGTTGGCCTTCCGAGAGCAGCTGGTGTTGGCAATGGCTGAATTGGGGGGCCAAAGCAACCTCACAACCATCACAAGGCCCCTCACTCAAGGTTAGCACAACTATCCAACACACATGAGAAAAGGAAGAACTGCAAGCATTGCACAAAACACAGGGAGAAAAAAAGGGTGAAATGCCAGATCTTCTGTCCGAAATGCCAGTTTGCTTTTTGTTTCCTGGCAGAGAGGGACTGCTTCAAGGACTATCACGACATGCACAAGCTATGGTGAAACTGACATCTAATCATCTACACCTGGGATGTAAAAATGAACATGAATGCTATTTGTAAATAGTTCAGCTTATTTCTATTTTTGCGCCTTTTTTAGTGAAAGACACGTGTGTAACCAAGTTTGTGTTTGATAAGACATTTTTATGTATTTTTTTATGTATAGCTGTTGCTTTTATATTGTTTTTGTAACAGTTAATTTGTTTGTGGGACCAATACATTGGATATGCCTAGGCTAAACATTCAGAGATTGAAAAAACACTTGGATGTCCCCCGACACCACCACAATGTTTGAGAGAGGTTGGTGTTGTAAAAAAAATGTTTTTATAGTGAACAATAACTTTTAGGCACATCCGGTGTGCAAAAACAGTACAATTACCACATTCTGACACTTTGGAGAGGCTGAAAGACACTTGAATGTACCCTGGATACCCCATAACATCACCACAATGTTTGAGTGAGGTTGATATGGTAGAAATTGTGGGAAATTTAGGAAATACAAATATGTAATAGCACCAGAATTCTCTAATTTACAGACATATGCCACTTTGGAGAGGTTTAGCCACACTTGGAAACGTCCTGTGACCACACCTGACACCACTTACTAAAACATCTGCCCATTTGTAGTTGTTAGGTCTATCAATCCCATTTTTTATCTGATGATGTGGAAGCCATCTGTTTCCAGCTCTGGGCATCAATAATTCACTTATTGCTTGCCAATGAAAGGGGTGGTATACAGAATACAGCCCTATTTGGTAAAAGACCAAGTCACTCCGCTTTTCAGTTCGCTGCAGATAACAACTAGAACGAGTTGCAAACAATAAATCTAACTGGACCGTTTTATCTCCATCTTTTCATTCAAAGACTCAATCATGGACACTCTTACTGACAGTTGTGACAGTTGTTTTGTGCTGCTGCCATGTTGTGTTGCTACCATGTTGTTGTCATGTTGTGTTGCTACCATGCTGTGTTTTCATGTGTTGCTGCCATGCTATGTTGTTGTCTAAGGTCTCTCTTCATGAAGTGTTGTGGTGTCTCTGTTGTCACGACGTGTGTTTTGTACTATATTTTTATTTTATTTCTTTATCCCAGCCCCCGTTCCCGCAGGAGGCCTTTTGTCTTTTGGTAGGCCGGTATTCTAAATAAGAATTTGTTCTTAACTGACTTGCCTAGTAAAATAAAGGTTAAATAAAATGTTACATATAAAAAAATATATATAATTATATATGTATTATGGCAAGAACAGCTCAAATAAATAAAGAGAAACGACAGTCCATCATTACGTTAAGACATGAAGGTCAGTCAATACGGAACATTTCAAGAACTTTTAAAGTTTCTTCAAGTGCAGCTGCAAAAAACATCAAGCGTTATGATGAAACTGGCTCTCATGAGAACCGCCACAGGAAGGAAGATCCAGAGTTCATAGAGTTACCAGCCTCAGAATTTTCAGCTCAAATAAATGCTTCACAGAGTTCAAGTAACATCTCAACATCAACTGTTCAGAGGAGAGTTTGTGGTCGAATTGCTGCAAAGAAACCATTACTAAAGGACACTAAAAAGAAGAAGAAACTGGCTGGGTCCCATAAACACTAGCAATGAACATTAGACTGGAGAAAATCTGTCCATTGGCCTGATGAGAGCAAATTTTAGATTTTTGGTTCCAACCGCAGTGCCTTTGTGAGATGCAGAGTAAGTGAACAGATGATCTTGGGGCGGCAGTGTAGCCTAGTGGTTAGAGTGTTGGACTAGTAACCAAAAGGTTACAAGTTCATATCCCTGAGCTGACAAGGTACAAATCTGTTGTTCCACCCCTGAACAAAGCAGTTAACCCACTAGGCCATCATTGAAATGGAATGAAATGAAAAAAATCTCTGCATGTGTGGTTCCCACTGTGAAGCATGGAGGAGGTTTTGGGGTGCTTTGCTGGTGACACTGTCTGTGATTTATTTAGAATTCAAGGCACAATTAACCAGCATGGCTACCACAGCATTCTGCAGTGAAACGCCATCCCATTTGATTTGTGCTTAGTGGGACTATCATTTTGTTTTTCAACAGGACAATGACCCAAAACATCTCCAGGCTGTGTAAGTATATGCTATTTGACCAAGGAGGAGAGTGATGGAGTGCTGCATCAGATGACCTGGCCTCCACAATCACCTGACCTCAACACATTTGAGATTGTTTGGGATGAGTTGGACTGCAGAGTGAAGGAAAAGCAGCCAACAAGTGCTCAGCAAGTGCTCCTTCAAGACAGTTGGAAAAGCATTCCAGGTGAAGCTGGCTGAGAGAATGCCAAGCATGTCATCAAGGCAAAGGGTGGCTACTTTCAAGAATCTCAAATATAAAATATATTTTGATTTGATTAACACTTTTTTGGTTAAGTACATGATTCCATATGTGTTATTTCATAGTTTTGATGTCTTCACTATTAATCAACAATGTAGAAAATAGTAAAAATAAAGAAAAACCCATAATGAGTAGGTGTGTCCAAACCTTTGACTGGTACTGTATATATTCAAGGGATACCAGTACCGAGTCAATGTGCAGGGGTACGAGGTAATTGAGGTACAGTTTAAATCGGAAGTTTACGTACACTTAGGTTGGCGTTATTAAAACAAATTTTTCAACCACTCCACAAATTTCTTGTTAACAAACTATACTTTTGGCAAGTCGGTTAGGACATCTACTTTGTGCATGACACAAGTCATTTTTCCAACAATTCTTTACAGACAGATTATTTATCTTTTAATTCGCTCTATCACAATTCCAGTGGGTCAGAAGTTTACATACACTAAGTTGACTGTGCCTTTAAACAGCTTGGAAAATTCCAGAAAATGATGTCATAGCTTAAGAAGCTTCAGATAGGCTAATTGACATGATTTGAGTCAATTGGAGGTGTACCTGTGGATGTATTTCAAGGCCTACCTTCAAACTCAGTGCCTCTTTGCTGGACATCATGAGAAATCAATTTAATCAGCCAAGACCTCAGAAAAAAAATTGGAGTCTGGTTGGAGCCTTGGGAGCAATTTCTAAATGCCTGAAGGTACCACGTTCATCTGTACAAACAATAGTACGCAAGTATAAACACTATGGAACCACGCAGCCGTCATACCACTCAGGAAGGAGACCAGTTCTGTCTACTAGAGATGAATGTACTTTGGTGCGAAAAGTGCAAATCAATCCCAGAACAACAGCAAAGGACCTTGTGAAGATGCTGGAGGAAACAGTTACAAAAGTATATATATCCACAGTAAAACAAGACCTATATCGACATAACCTGAAAGGCCGCTCAGCAAGGAAGAGGCCACTGCTCCAAAACCGCCATAAAAAAAGCCAGACTACAGTTTGCAACTGCACATGGGGACAAAGATCGTACATTTTGAGAAATTTCCTCTGGTCTGATGAAACAAAAATAGAACTGTTTGGCCATAATGACCATTGTTATGTTTGTGAGGAAAAAGGGGGAGGCTTGCAAGCCGAAGAACACCATCCCAACTGTGAAGCACGGGGGTGGCAGCATCATGTTGTGGGGGTGCTTTGCTGCAGGAGGGACTGGTGCACTTCACAAAATAGATGGCATCATGATGAGGGAAAATGATGTGGATATATTGAAGCAACATCTCAAGACATCAATCAATCAAATGTATTTATAATGCCCTTCTTACATCAGCTGATGTCACAAAGTGCTCTACAGAAACCTAGCCTAAAACCCCAAACAGCAAGCAATGCAGGTGTAGAAGCACGGTGGCTAGGAAAAACTCCCTAGAAAGGCCAGAACCTAGGAAGAAAACTAGAGAGGAACCAGGCTATGAGGGGTGGCCAGTCCTCTTCTGGCTGTGCCGGGTGGAGATTCTAACAGAACAGAACATGACATCAGTCAGGAAGTTAAGTCCCTGTAGTTCAGTTGGTAGAGCATGGTGTTTGCAACACCAGGGTTGTGGGTTCGATTCCCACGGGGGGCCAGCACAGGAAAAAAAAATGTATGAAATTAAATGTATGCATTCACTACTGTAAGTCGCTCTGGATAAGAGTGTCTGCTAAATGACAAAAAATGTAAAATGTTAAAGCTTGGTCACAAATGGGTCTTCCAAATGGACAATGACCCCAAGCATACTTCCAAAGTTGTGGCAAAATGGCTTAAGGACAACAAGGTCAAGGTATTGGAGTGGCCATCACAAAGCCCTGACCTCAATCCTATAGAAAATATGTGGGCAGAACTAAAAAAGCATGTGCGAGCAAGGAGGTCTACAAACCTGACTCAGTTACACCAGCTCTGTCAGGCGGAATGTGTCAAAATTCACCCAACTTATTGTGGGAAGCTTGAGGAAGGCTACCCAAAATGTTTGACCCAAGTTAAACCATTTAAAGGCAATGCTACCAAATACTAATTGAGTGTGTGTAAACTTCTGACCAACTGGGAATGTGATGAAAGAAATAAAAGCTGAAATAAAAAATTCTCTCTACTATTATTCTGTCATTTCACATTCTTAAAATAAAGTGGTGATCCTAACTGACCTAAGACAGGGAATTTTTACTAGGATTAAATGTCAGGAATTGTGAAAAACTGAGTTTAAATGTATTTGGCTAAGGTGTATGTAAACTTCCGACTTCAACTGTATGTACATATAAATTAGGTAGGTAGGGGTGAAGTGTCTAGGCCACAGGATAGATAATGAACAGTAAAAGCAGTGTGTGTGTGTGTGTGTGTGTGTGGATTGACCCATATCTGCCAATCAATCAAACACACACTGAGATCTGCCTGCACAATTCAGCTGTATGTAATATATATGAAATAATATTTATCTACATATGCCATATAGCAGACGCTTTTATCCAAAGTGGCCTAAAGTCATGCGTGCATACAATTCTTGTTGTTGTGAATGTGAAGCATTTTGAAACAACTGCATAGTTCTAGTGATTTATCCTAATTGCTTCCTCTTTATACTGCAGTTTATAGTAAAGGCCCAGCCACATAATTAGCACTGGTGTTGTCTACTAGAGGATGTGATATATCAGGTCTAGTCAGCGGGAACCACTGGAGAAGCTGTTGTTTTAAACACCAGCTCTGCCAGAAGGCCTCAGCTTCCCAGACAGGTTTAAAACCAACATTGTTAAACCTCTGTTCTCTCCCGGATAGGGTTTTCCTGAACTTGGCTGAAAAGCTGTTTCAATATGCAGCTACACATGACTGAGTTAGGACTTAGTCCCACAATGCCTTAGAGGACTCCCCCAGCGGTCTTATCTGCTAAGGGCTTGTGCGGGCTTTTGTTCCCGCCAAGCAGTAACACACCTGATTCAGCTAATCAGTCTTATTTGAAACATATTATTAGTTAAATATTTGAATGTGGTGTTACTGCTTGTCTAGATGAGATTGGCCACCCTGCCTTTTGCACTACGTGGTGGTATAAAAATGTAGCCTTTTGAGTGAAGAGATTGATGTTTTGGCAGTAAAATTTTGACCCTAAATCCGTGATTATCCTAATACTCAGGAGCAGTAAAGGAAAAAGGATTAAGCAGTAAAACTCTAAAGTATGTTATTATTCATATCGCTTTGATAGACTAGATTGCGAGGCAAATTCGCATTTTGAACAGCCTGTAAAGCTAGCATTTCTCACTGCTAGATGTTCTCTGTGATTTAGATATCTCCGTGTCGTGACTCCAATACTTGTTTTCTGATCTGCTTTCATGATATTGCAAGCGTTTCAAACTAGATTTGACAGTTTCCTCTCCCCAGGTAAAGAGGCTGTAGCAGGAGTCAGACGTCCCGTCCCTGTCTGTTTTTCCTCTTAGCATGGTGATTTTGAGTGGGAGGCATAGACAGGAACTTAGATCCCTTAAGACTGTAAGACAACATCCTACCTATCTGGTTAAGCACTACTGCTCCACTTTTCTCAAACTCAGAAACACAGCCACTGAAAATAGAGACCACAAGAAGAACCTGAACCTGCTGAGGTTCCTTTAATATAACTAGTAAATAGAGAACTAGACCATAATTATTATTTTTAAGTTGTCATAGATAGTGATATAGTTTCTGTTCAGTTAGCGAAACGTCCCACCTTCTCTTGTAGTCGAAAGGAAAGTCTGTGGGTCAACTCTAGGGAAGTAGGTTACTTCAGGAGCAAGTTTTGATACTTTTTGTAACATTATAACAATGGAAAAGTGCCCCAGCGAATGATAAATGAATTGATATGTTTTAGCTTGTCTCAAATACTTTTTCCTTTGTGTTCTCGAAGGAAGGTCTTTAGTGATAGAGGAGAAGGTATAGAAAGTCATTTAGCAATTCATTTACCATCTGGTCTTAAAAAAATGTAAAGAATGAAAAACAAACAGGTATTTGTGTAGCTGGCCTATAGTCAGATGCTGTTATTTACCATGATTACATAGATCCAATGATCCTTTCAGTCAGACCTAAGATACATTGCATTTGACCATTCTGTTTGATGAATGTGAAACATTGAGTTTAAAGTGAAAAAAGGGAGAATAAAAGTTGTCTTTACCTGGAACTTCTTCCAATCCATAGCTGGTGCTGTTGGGCTTGAAGCGGTCTGGTTGGACCTTCATATTGGGGCATAGCACATCTGAGAGAGCAGAATTTGATTGGGGTAAGAAAAAATCTTATAGTTTATGCCTTCCATATACAGTAATTCAAGTTAGCACTTTGTATTATAATTTGTCTTACGCTGCAAGAATACATGATTGGATTCATGCAGTCAACAAATCAATGTTTACAGTGTGAAATGAAAAAATATATATTATACAGAATGCTATCTTTGACCTACCCTAGAAACCTTGTTAGCTGCGTAGTTGTCATTGAATAGGCTCATTAGTTTTAACTAGATGATCAGAGTTAAATAGGGAGCGTCCCATTGAAACGGGATCCTTCATTGAAACTACCTGTAGATCTGAGACAGTCTATTTGACACAGACAGACTGCCCCAGAAGATACATTCCCTCTGGCTTCAGTAGGAGTAGGGCTGCATGTACCAACCCCAGCGGTGACCGTATTACTCTCACTCACACACACACACACACACACACACACACACACACACACACACACACACACACACACACACACACACACACACACACACACACACACACACACACACACACACACACACACACACACACACACACACACACACACACACACACACACCAGAGGCCTGGGACAGCCAAGTGATGCCAGTGGTGACAGAGAAGAAAGGCAACACCTCCACTCAGGGTTAGTTTACATTGGCAGAGAAGTATTTTCTATTTGTAAGAGGGAATACCCCATCCTGAATGTTCTATGTGTTGTTGCTGAAGTAACAGGTATCAATGCTGCTGGCACAATGGGATGGGGTTCTTTGTATGATGTTCAACCTGGGATGGAGACTAGTGGCTCAGTTGGAGACGGGGTACAGTATAATGTAAATGTACTGTACATTTCTTTGCCCACCTCACTCTACTTTCCTGGAACACTGTATGGTTTGTTGTACGATGTTCATGTGCAAAAACAGGCATATTAGAGACCTCAATTCTCATTGCATTCCTTTGATCTCTATTGGTAAAATCTCTGAAATAGTACTAAATGATGTTGACGGTGTAGTTGTTTAAATTCCTCAACATAGTTGTGTTAAGACCAGAGGAATTCAGTTTTAACTCACATTATGGGCTTTGAACCGTGATGCTACTCTATGATACGTTGGCATCAGAGGAACTAACTGCACTTACACACTTATGATTAACAATACATTTGGTTGTGTGTGTGTGTGTGTGTGCAGCAGCAGCCAGACACCCAAACCGCACAGCAGATCGTGTCTCTGACAATCATTTACTATCAGACCCTGTAATTTTCTTTAATCGCGGCTATAAAAAGGACTTTGTTGAGATAAGAAGGCTTAACTTAAATATGGTATCCATTTTACAGGGATGGCTCAGACTCTTGGCATGTCTTGTTCTTTGTAAACGCAGAGTCAAGTGCATAATTGGAAAATCCAGGTAGACAGTTTATCCTTGGTAGATTGTTAGTGTTGTCACGGTGTTCATGTCTATTAATAAGTTGTTTACTGTGGCAGAAAAGGAAATAAGCAAGCGATCATTTCTACATGTGATGTGGTCTCTCTCGCCGAGATGTGCTTCATGTTGTGTGATTGTTTGTGTCCTTGCTTGTTCAGGTTTATTTGTATTTTTTCATATGATGCAAAATGCATCATACTGGACATATTTCTGTATTTTGAAAGTTATATATCTTAAACTTTATTTCTGACACGCAAAACAGTTTGGGACTATATTAACAATGGGCTAATGAAACAACAAATACCAAAAGATAGTTTTTGTGTGGAGTTTTCCTTTATTTAAGCATTTCCAAACTTATAAACCGAAGAGGCTTTGCTGGTGGTTGTAGGTCTTCAGTTCCGTTTTTAGTAATACTACATACCTATTGTGGCCAACAATTACAACGCTAGCTTAGAAAAGATAGCTATGCGGCAGGTAGCCTAGCGGTTAGAGCATTGGGCCAGTAACTGAAAGGTTGTTAGATTGAATCCCTGAGCTGACAAGGTAAAAATCTGTCGCTCTGCCCCTGAACAAGGCAGTTGACCCACTGTTCCTAGGCCATCATTGTAAATAAGAATTTGCTCTTAACTGACTTGCCTAGTTAAATAAAGGTTAAATATAAATTTTAGATGATGCGTCAATGTGTTTTAAGATGCAGCCGTAACTGAAGGTCTGAGACTGAGCTCACTGCAGAGCTAGCTACTCCCTCTCCATGTGGCCTAACATCTATAATTTAGAGATCCACCTCAGAGTTATTAAAATGGAAGCAATGCAGGGCAGAGCTCTTTGCTTTTGGGGCCCAGGGGTATCTCATAGGTCTAATACACCAGCAGTAACATACAATGCAACAGCAACTTGAGCTGAATCTGCATTTTGAGGCTCATTAACTACTGGGTTATTTTCTGAATGCATCTCTCTCTTGAATTCAGCCACGCTGCTCTTTTGTATCACCACTGGGAAAGAGATATCTGCTGAGACTGGAAATGCCATGTCATGGATGGAATGGGAGGTCATGCAAGGTCAAGTGTGTCCATGCTCTTGTATCTTGTAGTGGAGCAGGTGATGTGTGTGTGTGTGTGTGTGTGTGTGTGTGTGTGTGTGTATATATATATATATATATATATATATATATATATATATACTGACTATACAAATAATGAAGAACACCTGCTCTTTCCATGACATAGACTGACCAGGTGAATCCAGGTGAAAGGTATGATCCCTTATTGATGTCACTTGTTAAATACACTTCAATCAGTGTAGATAAAGGGGAGGAGACGGGTTAAAGAAGGGTGTTTAATCCTTGAGACAGTTGAGACATAGATTGTGTATGTGTGCCATTCAGAGGATGAATGGGCAAGACAAAAGATTGAATTGCCTTTGAACAGGGTATGGTAGTACAGTAGGTGCCAGGCTCACCGGTTTGTGTTAAGAGCTGCAACGCAGCTGGGTTTTTCACGCTCAACAGATTCCTGTGTGTATCAAGAATGGTCTACCACCTAAGGACATCCAGTTAACTTGACAAAACTGTGGGAAGCATTGGAGTCAACATGGGCCAGCATCCCTGTGGAACGCTTTCAACACCTTGTAGATTCCATGCCCTGACTCAATATAAGGACGGTGTTCCTAATGTTTGGTTTACTCAGTGTATATGAAATTGAAAATTAAGTTTAATTAAATACAAAACCTTTTTTCATCTAATTCCTATGGGCCTTGGGTCTCCCTGGGTTTCCAGACTAGGAAGCCATTCATCAACAACATCCTCTGAAGCCAAAGCACTGGAATAGCCAAACCTACAGTGGTGTTGCACTTTGATCAAATCGTGTGTACTGTATATTTTTTATTTAACTAGGCAAGTCAGTTAATAACAAATTCTTATTTACAATGACGGCCTACCCCGGCCAAACCCGGAAGACGCTGGGCCAATTGTGCGCCTCCCTATGCGACTCCCAATCACGGCCGGATGTGAAACAGCCTGGATTCGAACCAGGGACTGTAGTGACGCCTCAGACCGGCTCATCAGTAAAAAGATTATGGCAGTTAAATAGTCTTTGATTTAGCTAACACGCCTTTCACAGTTAGTTGAGTTAAAATGTTTCTGTTTTTATATATATATCCTCCCAGCACTTTGTTTACCAGTGGTGGGCTGGTAACATTTGATGAAAAGGTGAAAACATACAATGTAGAAGTCCTAAAATGCTCTTTAGGACCTACTTGAAACATTAGAACTGTAATTTTCAGAGCAAAAATAACTTGGGCCACTCTGTGCGGTGCCCACTGATATTCTTAGATACACTAGCATGGTGATCCTAAAGATTACAGAGGGATAAATGTTGGATGGCCATGAACTTGAGGCCAGGGCAAAATAGGTTCTGTGTAGTGAACCCTGAGTACACTTATCCTCATATCATAATAGATTGCATATCTGAAAGCATTATGACTAGTGAGGAATGTATAGATTGAGTCCAAGGTGGGTATATGAACATTGGAATCTGTGGGCTCAGAGGGAAGGCTCAGGGTTAAGAGCTTCCAAATGAATCTCCTTGCGCCTTGCCAAACTCAAGTGGTTAAAGTATCACTAACTACACAAGGATGCCTGTCTGACTTAAGTAAAGAATAGAGGCTCTGCTTACAGTATGATTCTGAGTTAACACTAAACACAGCTCTGAATACTGTAGTGTTGCTGTCCTGTTGTGCTCTAACAGCAGTGAGTGAATCAATGAGTGCATCTATAATGGCACCCTATTCCCTTCGTAGTGCACTACTTTTGACCAGTTCCCAATGGAGTGGCATTTCAGAGACAACCTATGTTAAAATGATGGTCCAACACTTATCTCGTGACGAGGACCTAATCGTCAGGTACAGCCGTGTGACCGCGGAATCCTTGGGACGTCCCTAACCTAAACCCTAACCACAAAGTTTCTAAAACATGCTGTGCTGTCTTTGCCCTAGCCCTAACCTTTTTAACCGCTACCCTTACCATAACTCCTACCCTTACATTAGCCATTTTAAATGTAAACTTTGACATCAGAGCATGGAGGTCCCAAGGATCCCGTTTCGATTTTTCCGTTTCAGCCATACACTGCTTTCCCGTCCAGCTAGTTTTAGTGGGGAATGCAAACTGTGGAGTGTGAACCATCCAACCAACCATCTTCCACCTCCTGTCCTGTATGTACAGTACACACTCACTCCTCCACTTTCCTCACCTGCCCAGAGCCACCCCAGGCCACATACCTCACTGTTTTAGCACATAAATGTTTCTTGTCAAGGCATTTTAAACATATATCTGTTGTTATTTATAACGAGTAACAAAAATATTGCAACATATTTGTACTGAAAGTGTCCCTGTCAAAGGATGTGTAGTACTGTAGCTGGGTCCTGGAAAAGACATTGAGGTTAGAGTAATTCAGGCTATCCAGCGTTCCGAAAACCTTAACCAAACGTTTACCCAGTAGTCTCTGGGGCAAGCGGCCGCAAAAATGTATCTGTTGCAAAAATTATAATTCACTAGTCGATCTCTGCTTAACGCCCACACCTCACACATATCATGTCACATCCAGTCAGAGACGAGGAAGTACATGAAGGAGCAGGCTTAATCGAGGGGAAAGGCCTATTCAAGAGGAAAGGCGTTTGTTTTGGAGTGTATGGTTAAGGGGATAATTGCAATGTGTTTTAAGGGTGCATACGTTCAGAGTGATATAGATTTAGCTATGTTTAAAGTGCATTTTAAAGGCACAGGATATATATTAAGAAAGTTTAGGTTTTTAATTAATAGAAGTAGCTGCATTTTCAATGGAATTTGAAACCCAATTCTGTCATCCTGATTGTGTATGTAATGTAGACATCTTGCTGGAATCTGTTTCCTGACAAACTTAAGAGTAAGGGCAGTCACAGAAAAATCATACACCTGATAACCTACTCTCACAAAGGCCTCCTTCTCAGGCTGTTATTGGTTGCTTACTCTCACAGAGCCTGTGTGATTGGTTACTTACTTTCACAGAGCCGTCTCCTCAGCCGCCCTCTGATCTTGTCGATGGCATTGAAGTCTGTCACATGGAACACGTGAGCATTCTTAGGTTCTGCAGCGATCTCCTCCAGCTCCACCTTCAGAGCCTCCCCGATGCCCACAGCGAACATCCTCACCCCGGCCTTCGCCGCCGCCTTTGACGGTTCCAACACATAATCCTGGCTCCTCCCGTCTGTCAGGAGGATAGCCACCTTCTGGATGCCCCTGGCTGCAGGCCTGGCCCCGGCCCGCTCTGTGAAGATGTTGTTGGTGGTGTAGCTGATGGCGTCCCCGGTCATGGTGTTCCCTCCCAGGTAGCGGATGTTCCTGGCGGCCCTCTTCACCTCGTCCATGGTGCGGTAGTGTTCCAGGTTGAACTCAGTGGTGGGCCGGTCGCTGTAGCGTACCACGGCCACACGCGTCTTGTCCGGGCCCACGTCGAACGACTCCACCAGGTTGGAGACCCACTGGCGGATCTTCTCAAAGTTCTCCTTCCCCACACTGGACGATGTGTCCAGGATGAACACCAGGTCATAGTGCACATTCTTACAGCCTGAGAGGAAGTGGATGGTAACATGTTAGAATTCAGACCTGAGGAATTCCCAGTATTGTACATAAAGATAGTAAAAACCAGGCTTGGGTTCAAATAGTATTTTCTTTCTTTCTAACTCTTGAGGATTGAGCTAGTGTGGAGTGCCAGGTGGGCAGGGTTTCTTCTTTTAGGACTACTCCATTGGTTCCTTTGAGCCAGACAAGCTCAAAGTATATGAAAGAAAACAAATACTATTTGAACCAGCTAGTTACAGCTGATGCCCTTACCTGCCCTGCTTTGAGCATCAACCCTCTGTCCTGAGAGAGTCAGTGCCAGTATGACCAGGACTAGGGAAGCCCTGCATGCCAGTCGCAGCTCCATATCGGCCTCTGGTCTGGTTGCGTTTGGATCTTAGGATGTGATCACCATCAAGGTTTCCAACCTGGAGATGGGCAATTCCACAGTAACGGAAGTACGCTTCGACTTAGAGTTTTCACTTTAGAATGTATGCCAAACAAAAACCATTGATTTCAAAGTTTAACAAATCATATGATTCTATGCACAAGGACTACTTTGAAAATGTACACAGAACATTTCACATTAACACATTTACCGGAAGAACTGTGCAGATGCAAAGTTTGGTAACAGAATTCTGGTAAAAACATTTGGCTAGTCCGGACCAAGTCTGAAACAATCATAGACGTCCCTGTCTCACAAGTTTGTACATCACAGCAAAGCAGAGTAGAGTTCAGTAGAGTAGAGTACAGTAAAGTAGATATGTTCAGTACATTATACTGTACTGTACTTTACTGTTCTCTCCTATGCTCTACTGTACTGTGCTGTCCAAACATGGGAAACATAGACATCTATGATTGGTTCAGATTTGGTCCGGCCAGGGCTGACTGACCAAATTACAACTACTTTTCAACGTCCATGGACGCCCAGTGTCGGTCAGTACTCAGTAGGTGAGGATGCTTGTTACAGTAAATGGAAAGAGGTTAGGTGGTAAGTGTCTGTAATAGCCGGGAGAGGTAACATTACCTATAGAGAGATCACAGAGAGCGGCAGAGAGAGAGAGAGGGTCATTTCAAATGTATTTTTAAAGCCCTTTTTATGTCATTGGTGCTCATGGGAATGCCCAGACATCAACAGATCATCATCGATCAAACTACCAAGAAGCAGACAGGTGCGAGAGACAACTGGACATTTCCTGTTGCCTCAGCCACAATATCCTAAACCACAATATTCTCCTTAAACCACAATACTGGAATGCAATATGATGTTAAACGTCTTGTGATTCAGCTAAGCAGCTGTTATTTTGGGAATATTGATTTTACAACCAGCTAAAATTCTGTACTCAAGCTCTCATTTCATCATTGAGGATTATTCTAAAGGTATGCATCTCTTCTGGAAATAGATTCATTGAGGAATGTGTCAGTTGAGCAGGCCAATTGAAACTAAACCAGTGACTGGACTGATTGGGAGTAAAACCACTGAGTGGTTTGTCATTGGAAAGAAATCAGTGACAGTGCTCTTGGGGTAACATAGTGTAATAGAGAAGTGGGTCACACAAACACACACATCAGCTCCGCTAGCACTTACTGCGTCACCATAGAGAGGTTACAATGCCTGTGTCATCAAACGTATCTATATCTTTAAGTCATCCTTACAGGAAGTGTGTCTGTGTGATTTAGCAGCAGTGAACTAGGCCCAAAGACCAGAGTCAAATATAAGGCAGTGGGCCCAATGCTACTCTGTCATCAGAGGGCTAGACTAGTGTTGTGTGGGGAAAGCTCTGTGTGGCTTTGGTGTATGGAAGCCTGATGATGTGGCAATGTCTTACCATTCTCCTTGAGCTGTTATAATTCTTTGACCTTGCTTTATCCTTTTTTTTCTTTTTTGTTTACAGTGAATGTTGTACATACAGTGCGTTCGGAAAGAATTCAAACCCCTTGACTTTTAACGAATTTTGATACGTTACAGCCTTAATCTAAAATGGATTAAGTTGGATTTTTTTCCCCCCTCATCAATCTACACACAATACCCCATAATGACAAAGCAAAAACAGATTTTTTTATTTTTTTTTGCAATCTATAAAAGAAAATTATAATGTAATATCAAATGTATATATGTATTCAGACCCTTTACTCAATTCTTTGTTGAAGCACCTTTGGCAGTCTCGAATCTTCTTGGGTATGACTACAAGCTTGGCACACTTTTTGGGGAGTTTCCCCCATTCTTCTCTGCAGACCCTCTCAAGCTCTGTCAGGTTGAATGGGGAGCGTCACTGGACAGCTATTTTCAGATCTCTGATCAGGTTCAAGTCCGGGCTTTGGCTGGGCCACTCAAGGACATTCAGAGACTTGTCTCGATGCCACTCCTGCGTTCTCTTGGCTGTGTGTTTAGGGTTGTTGTCCTGTTGGAAGGTGAACCTTCGACCCAGTCTGAGGTCCTGAGTGCTATGGAGCAGGTTTTCAGTCAAGGATCTCTCTGTACTTTGCTCCGTTCATCTTTCCCTTGATCCTAACTAGTCTCCTGGTCTCTGCCGCTGAAAAACATCCCCACGCATGAAGCTGCCACCACTATGCTTCACCATAGGGATGGTACCAGGTTTCCTCCGGACTTAACACTTGGCATTCAGGCCAAAGAGTTCAATCTTGGTATCATCAGACAAGAGAATCTTGTTTCTCATGGTCAGAGTCTTTTAGTTGCCTTTTCGTAAACTCAGAGGGCTGTCATGTGCCTTTTACTGAGGAATGTCTTCTGTCTGGCCACTCTACCATAATGTCCTGATTGGTGGAGTGCTGCAGAGATGGTTGTCCTTCTGGAAGGTTCTCCCATCTCCACAGAGGAACTCTGGAGCTCTGTCAGAGTGATCATCAGGTTCTTGGTCACCTCCCTGTCCATGGCCCTTCTCCCCCCGATTGCTCAGTTTGGCCGGGCGGCCATCTCTAGGAAAAGTCTTGGTGGTTCAAAACTTTTTCCATTTAAGAATGATGGAGACCACTGTGTTTTTAGGGACCTTCAATGCTGCAGAAATCCTGTCTCTGAGCTCTATGGACAATTCCTTTGACCTCATGGATTGGTGTTTGCTCTGACATGCACTGTCAACTGTGGGACCTTTATATAGACAGATGTGTGCCTTTCCAAATCATGGCCAATCAATTAACTTTACCACAGGTGGACTCCAATCAAGTTGTAGAAACATCTCAAGGATGATCAATGGAAACAGGGTGCACCTGAGCTCAATTTCGAGTCTCATAGCAAAGGGTCTGAATAGTTATGTAAATTAGGTATTTCTGTTTTTTATTTTTTATGAATTTGCAAAAATCTCTAAAAACCTGTTTTCGCTTTGTCATTATGGGGTATTGTGTGTAGCTTGATGAGGAAAAACATTTATTCAATCCATTTTAGAAATAAGGCTGTAACGTAACAAAACGTGGAAAAAGTCAAGGGGTCTGAATACTTTCCGAATGCACTGTATCTATGGACAGCACTGACAGCATAATCAAATCAAGGAATACAGCTATGTGAATGTTTTAGGTAAGTAAAATGGAGGGAAATAGTGGAACCCGTTTAAAAATGCGTTGGGTGAATGTGATTCCTACTGAGAACTAGGAACTTAATAGTAGAACATGACCAAGTTTAAATTCTCCTCTCCTCTTTTGCATTCTACAGTTACAGTACATCATAGGGAGTGCCCACAGCCACATAACAATTGTGTGATGTCCTACACTTTGCTTATTGTCCATTATCCTCCAGGACCATGGTCATCATGATGTTAGATTTAACCTCTAGTCTGGTTAGTTTGGCATTAGCTTACTTTATCTGATTTACCACAGAGCTATTTATGCCCTGGAACTTTCTTAGGTTTTACTGCCATTATTAAGTAGCTCAAGGCCTATTAGTGAAATGGCTGCAATTGCTGTAATTAGTGTGTATTTAAAGCTGACGAAAATGAAAGTATAGGCTATCTCAAACGCCCGCTCAAAGCATACAGCCTACTGGGAAACTTTTCATTCTTTTAAAAACTATCCACTCATCCACCCGTAAGACACATGATAGGCCTACATCTTGAATAACTAACTATTCAACAGATTTCTCATCTGAGAGATCAAATTGTGAAACTAAACACTAATTTAGTGCTACTTTGCATTTCGCATAACTTTGTCCCATCAGATAAAGCATTTTACACCACAGTCACCAGTTGTCACCATATATGTTCCCTATATCACGCTTTCAACTCAGTTTCAATATGTTGACTTTGAAATAATTGACTAAAAAGAGAAAAATATGGTGATTTTACTTAGCTCAGCAGTTTAATCCTGAGCCCAGATCTCCCTCGTACAAAGTATGGTCTGTATCCTGCATGTGGCCTGTGTGTTTCCACCTCCTTTCTCAATGGCAGACCAGGGACTACAATGTAGATGTCTATTCCAGAAACCTGACTTCCATCATCCAGCAAATGATGTAAAAAACAGCACCAGTTTTCCAGTCCAAAAGGAAAAGATGGACCTGGATCCGGTAGCTACTCCTGATGGAGAATCGAACATGTGGCTCCTCTGAGCAATTCATCGCAAACACAAAAATCCAAATGCACAAAAACATAAAACTACCCTCCAAATAAACTATTAATTGCCAGAAATAAAACAATTTATATAAGACAGATTGATTTAATCCTACCTGGATTGCTGATCACTTAGTTTCACTGGAGGTCTCTCTGTGTGGTTCCTATCCTCCAAGTCTCACATGTGCACTTGTCCCTTAGCTCAGCATAAAGGCACCATCCCCCATCCAATGATAAACCCCCCAAGGAACCTCCTTTACAGGTGTGAAGAAATTAGGATCAAGTAATCCTAAAATCCACAACGATGTCAATCCAGTGTAGTGTTGATAAAAAGTCAAAGTGAGATTCTGCTACAACCTCTTGGATAGGTGGATAGAGTGGGAGGGAGGAACTGGCTGAAGGGGAGAGTGTAGGGTTTCACTAGGGGACGAGCTTGTACTGCTCTAGCTAGCGGCTCAGCTCATGGACATAAAGAACCATGACAGGCCTGGCCAATTATAGACCAACTTTCTGTCTGTTTTTAGGTTTTTTTTACGGCTGCCGGGGCTGCGACCATCTGAAGTGTTGCTGCCCTCAGAGACAGGAGGCACACAGCTTCTCTTTCTTCCACTGCCTCCTCTTTCCAACCCCTCCAACCCTCCAGCCATAACCCTGCCTCAGAGATAGCCACAACAGAGCTTCCCTAGCTGCCTGCGGAGGACCGTGGTGGGCTGGGTCTACTGTATCAGGGGACTTGCTGTATGATGGGGAAGGGTGTATTTGAGTCGAGGAAATGATTAGCAAGGAACACGTGTGCTTGAAGCTTTATATTGTCTTGTGCTCCTCATGTCAGCTGACTCTTGTGTAGTAGAACACCAGTTGTACATTCAGAAAAGGGCAAAATTATTTTAAACAATATAAGAAAATTGAGAAGTAATTGAGAAGTAATTGAGAATTAATGTTTACTAGATTGCGTGTTGTCAGCCATGTTCCCTGCAGGAGGGGGAAAGAAAGGGGAAGCAGTGGTCTTGTTCTCCAATGGTGTGGTTTTCTCTGTCCGTAACTTTCCCTCTCTTTCTCTTACTGAACTTGTCACCTATCCTGTCAGAATGGCATTTGTCCCTTCCCCCAATAGCTGTCTCAGAACCCCTCTCCATCGCCTAGTCGGGCCCCTTTGTGGTTTAGATGTCTCTCAGGTCGAGGTGCCTTGCTGATTTCACATGCTTCACTCACTACACCCCCCCTCCACCCCCCCGGCACTTCAACAGGTTTCTTTACCCCCCTCTACTGCAAGAGGAATGCATTGATACCAGATACTGGTAAGTACATTTAAAGTACACAACAGAGTAAACATTAAAACAACATTGTTTGGTGGTTGTGTGTTTGCTCAGGGGGAATTGAGATATGCAAAAAACACATTTCCAGTTCACACATGCATATAATACGCACTTGTACGGTGCCTTCAGAAAGTATTCACTCCCTTTGACTTTTTCAACATTTTGTTGTGTTACAGCCTGAATTTAAAATGTGGCTTTTGGTCACTGGCCAACACCCAATTCCAAATAATGCCAAAGTGTAATTATATATTTGTACACATTTTGGACTGGGACTGGGAACTGTCGCCGGAAGCTCTGGACTGGGAACTGTCGCCAGAAGCTCTAGACTGGGAACTGTCGCCGGAAGCTCTGGACTGGGAACTGTCGCCAGAAGCTCTGGACTGGGAACTGTCGCCGGAAGCTCTGGAACAGGAAGGCGCACTGGAGGCATGATGCGTGGGGCTGGCACAGGTGGTGCCAGACTGGTAACACGCACCTCAGGGCGAGTGTGGAGAGTAGGCACAGGACGCTCCAGACTGGGCAGGCGCACTGGAGGCCTAGTGCGTGGAGCCGGGACAGGTGGCACCAGACTGGTGATACGCACTTCAGGGCGAGTGTGAGGGGAAGGCACAGGACGTACCTGACTGAGGACACGCACTCCAGGGAGAGTGCGAGGAGGAGGCATAGGACGTACTGGGCTGTGGAGGCGCACTGGAGACCTGGTGTGTAGAACCGGTGCAGGATACACTGGACCGTGGAGGCGCACTGGAGGTCTGGAGCGTAGAGCTGGCACAACCCGTCCAGGCTGAACGCTCACTTTAGCCTGGCAAATGCGGGGGGCTGGCACAGGACAAACTGGGCTGTGAATGCGCACTGGCGACACAGTGCGTAGAGCTGGCGCAGGATATCCTGGACCAAGGAGGCATACTGGAGACCAGGAGCGCTGAGCCGGCACAACCCGTCCTGGCTGAATGCTCACTTTAGCCCGGCAAATGCGGGGCGCAGGCACAGTGCGCACCGGGCTATGAATGCGCACTGGAGATACAGTGCGCATCACTGCATAACACGGTGCCTGACTGGTCACACGCTCCTCAGGGTAAGCACGCCCGCTCTGCAGCGCTCTCAACACCAACACCTCTCTCCGGAATCTTTCGTTGAGTTCCTCACTCGACTCCCTGACTGGCTCTGATTCACCCCTCGGCTCCGCCGACCACTCCATGTGCCCCCCCCAAAAAAATTGGGGGGAGAGCTGCCTCTCGGGCTTACGTTGTTGCCGTGCTAATTCTCCGTTCTGCTCTCGCTGCCTCTATCTCCTCCTTCGGACGGTGATACTCCCCTTCCTGCCTCCAGGGTCCTTTCCCGTCCAAGATTTCCTCCCAGGTCCATTCCTCTTGACCACGCTGCTTGGTCCTCTGGCGATGGGAGATTCTGTCACGGTTGTGTGTAGGAATGGACCAAGGCGCAGCGTGAATATCGTTCCACATATTTTATTATAATGTGAAACTATGCAAGTCATACAATAAACCATAAACAAAACAACAAACCGTGACGACAGAGGTGCAACATGCACTAACTCAAAATAATCTCCCACAAACAAAGGTGGAAAAAACAACTAGTTAAATATGATCCCCAATTAGAGACAATGATGACCAGCTGCCTCTAATTGGGGATTATCCCAAAAAAACCATAGAAAAACAGAAACTAGAACCAAACATAGAAAAATAAAACTAGAATAAGCCCCCCCAGTCACGCCCTGACCTACTCTACCATAGAAAAGAAGAGCTCTCTATCGTCAGGACGTGACAATGTGGAATCAGTCAAGATGTATGAATACTTTCTGATGTGTGAAATAGGACAAATTTAAGCACCCACCAAAAGTATTATTATTAACTATTAATTTTCATTGTACGTCATTGACAAATAGGTACATTAGACATAACGGCTATACATTCTGAGATCCTATTTGTGGTTACCTTTGTACTCAGCCAGAGCACAGGCCAGTCTAACTATAGCCCCAGTGTGGTGTGAGGGTAATGAAGTCTGGTGGTCGGATGATGGTCTGGAGCAGATGGGTGTTACTGTGTTACTGGTGTCAGTGACTCATTGAGGGTTGAGGAGTCATCTGACTCCTTATAGTCGTAGGTTCTATTCCCGCTGGGTTCACATAGACATAAAAAAATGATATGTATTCACTGTCAGAATGCAGCATGACTCAAAGCAGGAAGTTGTATGTTAGAAGGCTCTTGTTGTCTTCTGTATCCTGATTTGGGGTTCATGGGGAAAGTCTGTCAATTAAACTTGCCTAATACGACTCACTTGATCAGAAGTTTTTTAAACAATGTTGAATGGCTGTGATGTGGTTTTGCATGTGTTTTCTCACTGTCAGTTCACTTTGACACTTTTTACCTGCAAAAACAATTGACCTTTTAAATCTCAAGTATGTTTTGGGAGACTTTACTTTTCTCTATGATAAACTACCTGATTTAGCCAAGGGTCAACATACATTACCTAAATGAATTCCATAACTACTGTCTGGAATGTCTAAATCTAGAATTAGGGAATAATTTGAAAAGAAATGGATCATCTCAAAGTTTTGATGTGTAGAGTCGCATCCTCTGTTCCGATTGGTAGAACGTAGACCTTTTTATGTGAGTGATCTTCAGTCATTCTTTCAGAGTGGAAGAAGGGGAATCTGGAGATTCATTTGTTGCAGTGAGGGATAGTTGCCCAACCCACACAGAGCTGTAATGCATTTTGATAGGAGGAAAAACACTGCCATAAGCAACTAGCCTCTTACAGTCTCATGTCAGAATTAGACATTCATCCATATTTCTCAAAACTCAGAATTTGCAAGGTTTGCGTTAATTTAGGGATTAACTCAGAAATCTTAAGTTTAGGCATTAACTCCGAATGCTGAAAGTAAGGGTTAAGGTTTGAGATAGAAAGTAGGTTTTTTTTGCCTATCGCTGGATTGGAACTTGCTAACTTCGGAATCAGAGGCAGATGCTTAAGCCCATCCACCAGCCCCATCTATAATGCCTGAAACCTACTTGAAGGTAACAGCGCTCGCTGCCCTCAGACATGGATGTACGTGGAATACTGACTTGTATCACGGTTGACCTGGCTGGCTTAAAGACTCTGAAAATATTTCACTTTTGCATTCTTCCAGTGGTGTGTATTCATGGATGACAAAGGAAGCCAGACGTCCCAAAAAAATTGACCAAGAAAAAAAGAAAAACAGTTATAAAAAAAGCATCTTTCGTCTTTGTGTTCCGTAATTTTCCTTTAATTCGCAAGAGGCTGAATGTATCTCACTGGAGGAAGCATCCAAGCGAGCGTAGCAGCACACCTCTGCCTCTGTATGTGTAGGACATCTGTTTGATGCTGTCTGGTCCAAAAGAGTATGAACATTGTTTCCGCCCCATAGCATTGAATGCAAGGGAAGCCAGCGAGCATTTGGCCTCCCTTGATAAAAAAAACCCAGATGAAATAATAGCCAATCAGTGTGGAGATAAACTGAGTGAGCTCATCTGTGAATGGTCCTGGCGCACCAAAAACAGTGTCAAGGGATGCCAATTTGGATTTGACATCACTCCTATCAAATCACATTGAGCGCAAACTTCATTGACATAAACAACTTGAATTGTTGTTGTGCACCGGTGGCTAGCTAGCTTAAATTTAAATTGGCAATTTCCCCTAATTAGCGATGGGTAGAGATATGGATTTGGACTTGTAGTTTTACTTAATTCTCTTTACTGGCCTGTGATTAGAATGGCCATTCATTCATTGTTGTGCCTCTGGCCTGAGAGGATGGCAGTTCATTATGCAGCTAGATGTAGAAGGCTAATGTAACTAACGTAACTAGTTTACGTTGCCCAGGAATGGAAGTTAGGCTAGCGAGCAAGCATTTTTGCCAGGTACAGTACCCAAGGACAACAAAAACTAAAAGCGTGTAACTGAGTGATAGTATCAGTGATAGACCGTTTCGTCAACATGAAAGAAAGGAGGATGGCATTGGCATTTCTCTACAAGTAGGGTGAGTCAACATGTTTTTGTACTTGCGCGCGCACACACACACACACACACACACACACACACACACACACACACACACACACACACACACACACACACACACACACACACACACACACACACACACACACACACACACACAGAGAGAAATCAGTTTCATGGACAGCCACATCATATTTAGCTAATGTTGACTGGACTAAATTGTTTTATTTTAATTGTCACAGTATTAGACTAAGCATAGTTGATTTGATGATGTTGAAATGTTGAAGTTGAAATGGTGCTGGAACAGCTCCTGTTTTCTTTGTGACTTGTGGTAACTCTCCGTGGTTCTAAACCAATAGTTTTTTATGTGGGAAACATGAACTCCCTTGACCATGCTGCAGGTCATGTAACTGGTTGTTACATGCAATATGATTTGAAGATTTCACCGGACAGAGGTTGCTCTCCGGTTTTGTGATGAAACAAAGGTGTGGTTGAATTTATTCTTCCATTGTGTCTTCTTATTGCCTCGCCCTTAGGCCTATGTATCACGGTTGCAAGACATATGAACTAACAGGTTATAGAGCAAACAACCCAATTATCACAACACATCGGCTTCCCCTGTGTTTTTACCCACGCACCATTACTGCGTTCTTCTGAGATTACATGAACTACGGGAAGTAGCTAAGGTCCAGAAAGATGAGAGAATGAACTGAAGGACTAAACACACAGTACCCAATCTATGGGGTGGCTGATTCAGAAAAGACATGTAAATGGCATATTTCAAATCTCATGAACTTTATTTGCTGTTGTCAATGTAAACATCCGATTACTGTTGCGGCTCTGTTTTGTGAGTTCTGCTATGTTACTACTCAATGCCATTGTTTGGTGTAGATGGAGCTGTTTCGGGGGTCGTAGATGAAGCCAATGTATCGGTTTGATGAGCCCGTGATGATAATCCCTGAATGCATGTCAGTTTCGCATAGCTTTACATACGCTGTGAAGCACAAATACAATTATGTCACCTGCATATGCAGACATATCTCATCCAAAATATGAGATTGAATAGCCTATGTCAGAATATCTACGATGGTTAAATATCACAATTTTTTTTACATTATTTTATTCTAATGGTACCATGTTGGCATGCAAACATTTTTATTACAATCATCTTTCTACAAAATATTAAATACATATGGTTCATAATATACTTCTATATTTATCCTGTTTTATATACTATAGATACTGCCTGCCAGGGTACTTGGCAATGTAACTGGCTTGTTGCTATGAATACCAGATGCTATGTGAAGTAAGATGCAGGGGCTTTTCTAAAGTCATTTCCAGGTGATAAAAACAAGTAAACACACGGTTTAACACTGTCAAGTCTGTTTTCACGACTTCCTGGGCTGGTCAAAGGGAGTCAGGGGTTAAGAGGTCAAAGATCCTGGGTCAGAGGTCAAAGAACAGCGTCCTGGAGGTTGCTCACTGCCATCCTCCTGAGGGCCTTTCCGGACACTTCCAGCGGGTTCTCCAGTGATTCCGGCCTGACGTTCTTCCTGGAAGCCTTCTCCAGCATGCGACTGGCCTCCTTCAGGGCTTTCTCTGTCCTCCTAGTCTTCTCTGTCTTCTCTACCTTCAGGGCTTTTCCCTGCTGGAACCCTTGGGCCAGCTTGGCCTCTTCCCCAGGTAATCCTTCTGTTGACATGTTAGATTTGCTCTGATCCTCCTCAAGGCGCTCTGCCCTCCTCAGACGCAGCCTCTTTTTGCCGGTCTCCTGCTGGAACGGGCCAGCAGCTTGGCATACGCTCTCCTCGCCACGTGGTGCTAGTGCCCTGCTGGGCCTGAGCTTTGGCACTGATGGGGAAAGAGGCAGAGGGAGAGACTGGTTTGCTTCTAGGAGGAGGATGGAAGTCTTTAATGGTAGAGCCAATATCTTCTGAGAGTCTTTCTCCTGTGTGTCTCTGGATTGGGTTGGCATGAGCAAGCTCCGCTCTCAGAACCTTCTGCTGTCGCTGGACTCTGGGTGCTGTTTCATTCAGGGGCAGGGGACGTGGGGCTGGGGTGGAGACACACTCTGCCGCACCTTTAACCAGTTCTGGTCTCTCTCCTCTCACCCCACAGGCCTTCACCTTCCCGGGGCAGGGTTGGTCCCCCACTGTAGTGTCCAGTTTGCGGGAAGCAGCCTTGGCCTCCAGCCCAATCCCCTTCATCTTCTGTCTATGGGCCTTCTGTACCTCCCTGGGCAGCTCCAGAGGGGCCAGCTTCAGAGGCCGCCGCGGAGGCAGGTTCTCCCCCTCCCTCGGTCGGGATGAGCCAGGCAGGGAAGACCTGGACAGGAAGGAAGGAAGGAACAAATGAACAAACAAATAAATAATTGCATGAATTCATATTATTTTAAAACGTTTTTACAAATTTAAAATACATGTACAGCTGCCTCAGCCAAGTGAGCCAACAGTACATAATACATACCTGACTAGGAGCGAGGAGTCTCTCTGGGTGGCAGGGCCCTCTTGGCCCAGTGTTGGCAGCATGGCAGAGCCAGTCTTAAGCGGACCCACCATCACCACCTCCTCTTCCCCTCCCTGTGTGGCTGACAGATGGAGTTTAGGTGTTTTGGAATGACATACATTTTTAGACGCTAGACGGTGGTTCTGGCCGGTGAGATGCATCATGGTATTTTTAGCCTGAGAGGTCAGCAGGTCTTCTGGTTGGGGCAAGACCTGTGACAAAACACACATCACTCACAAATTAATATCACTCACTCGCTTACATTACATGAATATCTAACATTGCCAGTCAACACTGAAAAGCCATCAGATGAAATTATAGCATAGTATTTAATACTTATAAAGTAGACCCATCAATGCTAAATACTGTATGCTCTAGAACAGTGGTTCCCAAACTTTTTATAGTCCCGTACCCCTTCAAACATTCAACCTCCAGCTGCGTACCCCCTCTAGCACCAGGGTCAGCGCACTCTCAAATGCTGTTTTTTGACATCATTGTAAGCCTGACACACACACACACACACACTATACAATACATTTATTAAACATAAGAATGAGTGTGTGTTTTTGTCACAACCCAGCTCGTGGGAAGTGACAAAGAGCTCTTATAGGACCAGAGCACAAATAATAATAATCAATCATTTTGCTCTTTATTTAACCATCTTACATATAAAACCTTATATGTATGAAAACTGTGAATAACTCACCACAGGTTAATGAGAAGGGTGTGCTTGAAAGGATGCACATAACTCTGCAACGTTGAGTTGTATTGGAGAGTCTCAGTCCTAAATCATTTTCCACACACAGTCTGGGCCTGTATTTAGTTTTCTTGCTAGTGAGGGCCGAGAATCCACTCTCACATAGGTACATGGTTGCAAAGGGCATCAGTGTCTTAACAGCGCAATTTGCCAAGGCAGGATACTCTGAGCTCAGCCCAATCCAGAAATCTGGCAGTGGCTTCTGATTAAATTAAATTTTCACAGAACCGCTTATTGCAATTTCGATGAGGCTCTCTTGTTCAGATATCGGTAAGTGGACTGGAGGCAGGGCATGAAAGGGATAACGAATCCAGTTGTTTGTGTCATCTGTTTCGGGAAAGTACCTGCGTAATTGAGAACCCAGCTCACTCAGGTTCTTCGCCATATCACATTTGACATTGTCCGTAAGCTTGAGTTCATTTGCACACAAAAAAATCATACAATGATGGAAAGACCTGTGTGTTGTCCTTGTTAATGCAGACAGAAAAGTGCTACAACTTCTTAATCATAGCCTCAATTTTGTTCCGCACAGTGAATATAGTTGCAGAGAGTCCCTGTAATCCTAGATTCAGATCATTCAGGCGAGAAAATATCAACCAGATAAGGCAAATCGTGTGAAACTCGTCATCATGCAAGCGGTCAGACAAGTGAAAATTATGGTCAGTTAAGGAAACTTTAAGCTTGTCTCTCAATTCAAAAAAACCTGACAATACTTTGCCCCTTGATAACCAGCGCACTTCTGTATGTTGTAAAAGCGTTACATGGTCGCTGCCCATATCATTGCATAATGCAGAAAATACACGGGCCTTGCTGTAACAAAGTTAACCATTTTCATTGTAGTGTCCAAAACGTCTTTCAAGCTGTCAGGCATTCCCTTGGCAACAAGAGCCTCTCTGTTGATGCTGCAGTGTACCCAAGTGGCGTCGGGAGCAACTGCTTGCATGCGCATTACCACCATTACCACTCAGTACAGATACAAACATGAGCAGCAGCTACGTTTGGACCGTTAATGGAATTCCCGCGAGAGTGTAATGGTTAATGTGATTGGATGTTAATTATTTGACTAGGCTACCTGTATTTGACATCGTGTTGTTATTTCGCTGAACACTAGATAGTTACATTTTATTTTTGGCAGTGAAACGAGGCTACTCAGGCGAGAAAAAAACATCACCCAAATGTATAGCCCCGTTGGAAAATATAAATATAAAAATATATTCATAAATTGAAAATGTGAAGAAAAAACTTGAAAAAATTTATATATTAATAATATTTATTTTTTATTTTTTTATGTGAATCACATTTTGATTTGGCGTACCCCCGACGGCATTGTGCGTACCCCTTGGTACTCTCAGGTATTCCCAGTTTGGGAATACCTGCCTTAGAGGTATTGTCATACTGTCTGCTTTGTATACTCGTTGTAAATGTCCAACATTCCGCTGCAGATTTCCACAAAGATAACCAATTGAACGCTTCAACTCATTCAAAACCAGTGGCATAGGAATGGAACATTCAAAATTGAATGATTGTTCAATAAAAAAAAACTTGATATCAATAATGAGACCTCAATATTCGCATTAGTTTTATGTGGAAAATGTGATATTCTTAGTTGATTTCTCATAAAGACTGTTAAAGTATAGCTCATAAATAATTTGTATAACATTAAACAAATGAATCAGCAAATGAATCAGAATAGCAATCTCCTGAAGACAGTAGTTAATCTAAACCTAGAATATAACTGTATATCACAGAAACTGATGCAAACATTGTACACATTTAACCAATCATTTCTGCCTCTTCTACATAGTGTTATTTACTCCTGAGAAGGTTATAGACTGCATATAACAAGCAATGCCTGATCATTTCACTGCATGTGTACACTAATGAGCATCATACAATGCGTCCTACTGCCAATAAACACTGAGTGTACAAAACATTATATACACTGAGCTCTTTCCATGACATAGACTGACCAGGTGAATCCAGTTGAAAGCTATGACCCCTTATTGATGTCACTTGTTAAATCCACTTCAATCAGTGTAGATGAAGGGGAGGAGACAGGTTCAAGAAGGATTTTCAAGCCTTGAGACAATTGAAACATGGATTGTGTATGTGTGCCATTCAGATTGAATTGCCTTTGAAATGGGTATGGTAATAGGTGCCAGGCGCAACGGTTGTGTCAAGAACTGCAACGCTGATGGGTTTTTCACGCTCAACAGTTTCCCGTGTGTATCAAGAATGGTCCCCCACCCAAAGGTCATCCAGCCAACTTGACACAACTGTGGGAAGCATTTGAATCAACATGGGCCAGCATCCCTGTGGAACGCTTTCGACACTTTGTAGAGTCCATGCCCCGATGAATTCAGGCTGTTCTGAGGGCAAAAGGAGTTCCTAATGTTTGGTATACTCAGTGTATATGTATAATCCCAATAAGACACAACTAGGAAGAAGGTAGGTAAGTGATGACGATATACATCTATAATACTCACAGGTTTGACAAATTCCTCTAGCTTGAATTTTTGCCGAATCATTTCTTCCCCGAGAGAGCCCAGGAGGATAGGCTGTTGTTGTTGTTGTTTTCACTCTCCGTGCTATGTCCAGCACTGGGCTGAAAGCAGGGGTTGGGATAACACTACAGTAAAAGGCAGCGCAGGCAGGTAGGTTTTAGTTGCTTGCTGACTGGCTATAAGATCATTAGGAGGATTAGGGTCAGCGGGCAGCAGGGTCATCTGTAATGATCCCAAATCCGGCTCAGGGACACCTGGAGAGAACCATGAAGGTAGTGGTTTAATACAGAGTCAGGGTGATGGTACTAGACAGCAGCTTGCAATCCAGCCTGGGGACTTGTACTGGTTTGATCGTTGATAACAGTTAGTCAACATTTAGCAGACCAGGGTAGTGTGCCAATGGCTCCTCATGCAGGGTAGTTTATCAAGTGCAGTTTTCACTCTTTAATGACCTATTGATTAAAGCCTATTGATTAGAACAAGACGTGAGATCGTATGGCATTTTGTTCAAACTAAATGAATTTAGGAGTGTTAGTGTGGCGTTATCACCACTAGATGTTGCCAGAGGCTACTGAAGTCTATCTGAATTGTTTATCTCACTGCATCACTGGATAGAAGCGTAGTAGTGATTCCAGAGATATGGGTTTGGAGAACTTCAGAGGAAGCTCGGGACGTGTACCTGATGTAGTCTGTCAATATATAAAATATCCTAGCGCTTGATTCAATCTGTATCGTTATAGTGCACTAAAAATGCAAAGGTCACATCCCATTGAGCCGACATATGCAGAGCTTACCGTGAATGCAGTCTCTGCTAACACGGGAACATTGCCTTTACGCATCAATCACGCTGTAGCGCAGAACTTCAGTGCAACGGATTTAATCGAGAATGAATTCCTATATAAACTGATAGAGAAAGATGAGTTTTCTCTCTGACAGCAGGCTACAGTGTATTGTGTGTGTGCCACTATGCATGGGAGTAATATAGGTTAGAATAATAAAAGTGTCTGTGATCCTGTTGTAATCGGTAGCCTATTGCATATGGCATGCAGTTACCTACTCAGATTCCTGTGTAAATCTATTTGGACAGGTTAGATTAGACGTGAGACTCTAGTGTGCTGCCTGCAGGAGTTCCTGTATCTCTACATCAGTCTCAAACAGCGGCAAGTTTGTACATTATTCACTTTTATTCATTGTCAACAAGGGGGTGTAGATCTTTGCAGGGGTGTGGTCCACTCGGGAGCAAGGCCCACCCAATCAGATTGAGCAAAAAATACATGTATGCTCTACTTGTCAGTGTTCCATATGGGGCAGTATTTGTCTTTTTACCTATGCACAGCACTTGACTTGGGCAGCAGCTCACAAGAACTGAGTACCCGCACCTAAAATGTTCTTCTGGTTGAGTTCCTGCACCTCTTATAGAATATTTGCTAAAAAGTATTGAGCAGTTCCTGCATCTAAATATAAAAGGTGCTGGCACCCAAAATGAGGTACCGGCACCTCTGTCAGTCCCAGTCAAGCACTGGCCTGAACATGCATACCTCATCAGATAGAATTCATATTAAGCAGTAGGGAGGGGTGGGAAAACTAAAGGGATATACACTCAGAAAACCAAAAAATGTAAGTGCCTCTGAACGGGGTATGGTAATAGGTGCGAGGCGGAGGGGGGGGGGTACAACTCAATATTAGAAAGGTGTTCCTAATATAGAGTTGTACCCCCCCCCCACCCCACCCCCCCTCCGCCTCGCACCTATTACCATACCCCGTTCAGAGGCACTTACATTTTTTGTGTTGCCCATTCACCCTCTGAATGGCAGATATACACAATTCATGTCTCAATTGTCTCAAGGCTTAAAAATCCTTTAGCCTGTCTCCTCCCATTCATCTACGCTGATTGAAGTGGATTTAACAAGTGACATCAATAAGGGATCATAGCTTCCACCTGGATCCACCTGGTCAGTCTATGTCATGGAAAGAGCAGGTGTTGTTAATGTTTTGTACACTCAGTAATAATAGTAGTTATAATAATACATTCTATTTGTCAGATGTCTTTCAGGACACTCAAGGACGTCTTACATAAAATCTAGTGCTCTACATTATATCTATTTCATTTAGGCCTATGTAAATGAATTTGAATTATGCTTCATTATTTACCGTGAAAAAAACCCAATAAAAACAAAATTTCTTATCAATTCCAAAATAATGGGCGGGTGGTGGCACGTGTCACTTCGCTCTGATACCATGTGCAGTAAACCGTAGCTATCGCTGTGTAGACTAGATTACACTCTGTAGGCTACTCACCGTTAGCTAACTAGTGAGCGGTGAGCTAAGTGGACTCACTAGCCAACTTGGCTAGCAAAAACAAGTAAAATGGCCAAATAATTTTTTCAAGAGACACTGTATAGAGGATGCTGGAGCATTTGCCAAGTTATTTGATATCAGTGATTTCGCCATGAAGGACCTCCAGTCCCCCTTTATCAATCACTGATTGCATTGATCTCATCGAGGGCCTTAAAGACAGTTTCAGTACATTCAGATTCAATGATCACCACTACATTTTTTATTCAACACTTTTAGAAATCATGAAACGTGCTTCTCCACTTCGACCATCAGTCCAGTGAAATTAATAAAGTTATTTCAATTTATGCTCCGACGTGCCTCACAAGTAATAGGCTACAACAACTGACCTCTGACCAGTCTTATCATATACACTACCAGTCAAAAGTTTTAGAACACCTGCTCAATCAAGGGTTTTCTTTATTTTTACTATTTTCTACATTGCAGAATAATAGGGAATACATCAAAACTATGAAATAACACATATGGAATCATGTAGTAACCAAAAAAGTGTTAAAACAAATCAAAATAACTTTGAGATTTGAGATTCTTCAAAGTAGCCACCCTTTGCCTTGACAGCGTTGCACACTCTTGGCATTATCTCAACCAGCTTCACCTGGAATGCTTTTCGAACAGTCTTGAAGGAGTTCCCACATATGCGGAGCACTTGTTGACTGCTTTTCCTTCCCTCTGCGGTCCGACTCATCACAAACCATCTCAATTTGGTTGAGGTCAGGGGATTGTGGAGGTCAGGTCATCTGATGCAGCACTCCATCACTCTCCTTCTCAGTAAAATAGCCCTTACACAGCCTGGAGGTGTGTTTTGGGTCATTGTCCTGTTGAAAAACAAATGATTGTCCCACTAAGCCCAAACCAGATGGGATGGCGTATCGCTGTAGAATGCTGTGGTAGCCATGCTGGTTAAGTGTGCCTTGAATTCTGAATAAATCACTGAGTGTCACCAGCAAAGCACCCCCACACCATAACACCTCCTCCTCCATGCTTTACGGTGGGAATCACACATGCGGAGATTATTCGTTCACCCACACTGCGTCTCACAAAGACGGCGGTTGAACCAAAAATCTCAAATTTGGACTCCAGACCAAAGGACAGATTTCCACAGGTCTAATGTCCATTGCTCGTGTTTCTTGGCCCAATCAAGTCTCTTCTTATTGGTGTCCTTTAGTAGTGGCTTCTTTGCAGCAATTCGACCATGAAGGCCTGATTCACACAGTCTCCTCTGAACAGCTGATGTTGAAATGTGTCTGTTACTTGAATTCTGAAGCGTTTATTTGGGCTGACATTTCTGAGTCTGGTAACTCTAATGAACGTATCCTCTGCAGCAGAGGTAACTCTGGGTCTTCCATTACGGTGGAGGTCCTCATGAGAGACAGTTTCATCATAGCGCTTGATGGTTTTTGTGACTGCACTTTCTGAATTGACTGACCTTCATGTCTTAAAGTAATGATGGACTATCGTTTCTCTTTGCTTATTTGAGCTGTTCTTGCCATAATATGGACTTGGTCTTTTACCAAATAAGGCTATCTTCTGTATACCTTGTCACAACACAACTTATTGACTGAAACGCATTAAGAAGGAAAGAAATTCCACAAATTAACAAGGCACACCTGTTAATTGAAACACATTCCAACTGCACTCGGTTTGCAGTTTGACTCATAAAGTGATCTCGACCAAGAAAAGGTTGGTGACCACTGTTGTAGTCTTTATAGGCTACAGCTGCCTATTGTGATTGTTAGTGTTATATCAGAGTATTATGTTCTAGTCTCATAATCTATTCATTATAGGCCTATGGGGTATTATGTGTAGGTCTATGTGAGTCGCATGTTAAATGCAAAAGTCATGGATTTACATACTGTCGGCCTACATGACTATTTGGTCTGTATTGCGAAGCCACACGTTAGTTGTGTGTGTGATCATTTACAGTAGGGTATAGAGTAGGCTTTTATGGTAATTTAATGAGTGCCCAAATTTTGTCCCACCAAGATTTTTGCTGGCCCTGCCATCATGGTATGTCTGCCTATGCCACAGATTTTTGTTTTCATGAATTCTCACGTTCCGGTGGTTTTCTGCCAGCTGGTTTTCTTTGAGGCAGTTTTGCTCCCAAACCTTGTCATTCATGCGCCACACACATCTTCCACCTTCCCTGTTAGTCGTTCATGTATTCACTAACTTCCCAAATAATCCTACTTAAATTAACATTTGTCTCTGTTGCACCATCAGCACCTGCTTGCTGGTATATAAAAACCCCTCCTCCATCCAGAGGAAACTTGGCTCTGCTGAGACGATCATTTGAGCTGTGGGGAAATTACAGGCTTGATGTTGAACAGAGAGCATCACCAGCGCCACCGCCCCACCAGGCTTTGAACATAGGGCCACGATGCAATGACACTCCAACGCCCCTCCACCCAGGCTGTTCTTATTGTCCTCCTCCATCCATAACGTCCATGGCTCTGGCAGTGTAATTATCATGGTGAGGGATGAGGAGGAAGACACAATAAGAACAGGGGCTGGATAAATAGGACTGCAGTGCTCATCACGCTCTGCACTGCGGAGATCCCACCTGCTGAAAAAGGGCATGGGAACATCCAGTGGTAGAACACAGGCCTCTTCTTGAGCACTGCTCATTTTTCTGTCTGTCAGCGTCCTCTTTCCGGCACCCCCCCCACCCCTGCATCTCAATGCCTAGACTTTGGCTTAGCGGGCTAATGTGCTCTTCTAGTGTGTGGGAGACCTGGGTTTGAACCCCTTCTGTAAACACCACACACATAAGCACACACACACACAGAGAGCACAGTATACATTCATACGCATCTTCCCCAGACATAGACAGCTACTTCCAGATATAGACCTATAGTACAATTTACAGCCTATATCTGTATTTCCCCGTCATTGCACACACCTTCACTGAGGCAGGATGAGTTCTCAGTCTGTCTCTGTGGGTCATTTACATTTCACACCACGCTTTGGGAACTTTGCTGCTGATTTCTTTCTGTGTAATAAGGTGACTTTCTTAATACTTTTCCACCCATCTCCTCTGCACTCAGACGTTGTATTAGACAAGTATCGGCCTCCTGTGGCATTTCAGCACAACAGTTCATCTCTTTAGTGCTTGGTATGAATTAAAATCAATTCGATAGTTGTCTTGAGCTTTAATTACGAGCACACACAGGTTTATTCCAGTTCCTCTTTATAATCACAGAAAGGATAGAGAGAAACGGAGGCTTAAGTCAGTGAGTAAGATCCCCACTCACATTTTCATCCAGACGAAATCAGATTCCTCTAGGTCATTCTGAATCTTATTTGGCTCAAAGTGTCTTGTATTTTGATCAGTGTAGACGTCAATCTCTCCGGGCTAGAGATGTTCTAACTCTCTTCACATCTCCATTAGCCAACACTAAAATGACTTTTTAAGCCCCACTATCTATCTGGAAGCCTTAAATAAATATGAGCTTCAGTTTGTTTTTGAGCTTCAAATGAGATACCGATCCTATCTCTGCTGGAGGGTGATTTTTTTTATAAATGCACAAGATTAATGAATTAATAACTTCTTCTTGGAGTAAAATGTAATTGTCCCAACAGGCAAGGTTGTGAACTCAAGTATTTTAACTAACGTGTCTTGTTAAGGAATTAATTTGGAAATGTATGAGTTTGTAGACTGGTTCCTGTATAGTCTTGATAGAGTGTAGTCTGCTATGGGGTGAATAGTAAATACTGTACCTTGGCTATGTCAGTGGGATGTGGCAACAGTGTTGGTAGTTGACATATAGTATACAGCAGTGTTGCAGTAGTGGTATGGTGGGGTTACAGTAGTGGTGGGGTTACAGTAGTGGTGGGGTTACAGTAGTGTTGGGGTGGGGTGGGGTTAGAGTGGTGGGTGGTGGGGTTAGAGTGGTGGTGTGGTGGGGTTAGAGTGGTGGTGTGGTGGGGTTAGAGTAGTGGTGGAGTGGGGTTAGAGTGGTGGTGTGGTGGGGTTAGAGTGGTGGGGTGGTGGGGTTAGAGTGGTGGTGTGGTGGGGTTAGAGTGGTGGGGTGGGGTTAGAGTGGTGGGTGGTGGGGTTAGAGTGGTGGTGTGGTGGGGTTAGAGTGGTGGTGTGGTGGGGTTAGAGTGGTGGTGTGGTGGGGTTAGAGTGGTGGTGTGGTGGGGTTAGAGTGGTGGTGGTGGTGGGGTTAGAGTGGTGGTGTGGTGGGGTTAGAGTGGTGGTGGTGGTGGGGTTAGAGTGGTGGTGTGGTGGGGTTAGAGTGGTGGTGTGGTGGGGTTAGAGTGGTGGTGGGGTGGGGTTAGAGTGGTGGGTGGTGGGGTTAGAGTGGTGGTGTGGTGGGGTTAGAGTGGTGGTGTGGTGGGGTTAGAGTAGTGGTGGAGTGGGGTTAGAGTGGTGGTGTGGTGGGGTTAGAGTGGTGGGGTGGTGGGGTTAGAGTGGTGGGTGGTGGGTAGAGTGGTGGTGTGGTGGGGTTAGAGTGGTTGGTGGTGGGGTTAGAGTGGTGGGTGGTGGGGTTAGAGTGGTGGTGTGGTGGGGTTAGAGTAGTGGTGGAGTGGGGTTAGAGTGGTGGTGTGGTGGGGTTAGAGTGGTGGGGTGGTGGGGTTAGAGTGGTGGTGTGGTGGGGTTAGAGTGGTGGTGTGGTGGGGTTAGAGTGGTGGTGGGGTGGGGTTAGAGTGGTGGGTGGTGGGGTTAGAGTGGTGGTGTGGTGGGGTTAGAGTGGTGGTGTGGTGGGGTTAGAGTAGTGGTGGAGTGGGGTTAGAGTGGTGGTGTGGTGGGGTTAGAGTGGTGGGGTGGTGGGGTTAGAGTGGTGGTGTGGTGGGGTTAGAGTGGTGGTGTGGTGGGGTTAGAGTGGTTGTGTGGTGGGGTTAGAGTGGTGGTGGGTATAGCCTACATTTACATTAGTGTTACAGTAGTAGTGTTGGAATAGATTTACAGTAGTGTAAGACCAGACAGACCAGAGTCAGAGGGTTTGGGGCTTGTGAGAAGGAGTCTCATAGTTTTTATTCAAGTGGTGTCATTGCTTCACCCAGGTCACCTGACCAAGTCACCACACCAAATCATGCACACACAAAAATGAAAACATAAATGGTTGTTTACCCTCTCAACAAGTTTCTCTTTCCCATTTATTGAAAAGAGAAAGCCCATATCGCTGCATGTATTGACATCAGGAGTGAAAATAGTTTTCCAAAACTGTGAAACAAAAATGTTCATTGGGTCAATTTGGTCATTTGTTGAACCAAATTGATATAACATTGTCATTTGGAGATGGTATGCATTTAACATTTTCATAATTTTCAAATAAACATGGTACATGGCATTTGTTCATCAGACCTAAAAAAAAAAATTGGGGGGATTATATTGCAAAGGAAGGATAATTTTTTTTATTAAAGAAATTAGAGATATTAAGAAAAAGTAACATGGAATCATACAAATAACCCAACAGCCTTCTAGAGTTGATCATGACACAGATAGTTAGTTAGTTGTGCAATATGTGTGTCTTTGTCCCAGTGATAGGAGAACTTGCCACTGTGGACATCTGGACAGATAGAGATCTGGCCAGCACATGGAGATATCTGCCACATTAAACCCCAGGCATCAGGAGGACGTACAGAATCCAGAACGATCGACCAATAACCATCTCAATCCAGATCAGCCAAGTCATACAGGTACTATCTATGTTTCTGGCTGCACAGCTTGAAGGTAAACATATCATTTCAAAAGAGCAGGGATAACTCAGCAACTAATTTAAAGGCTGACACCAACAATCAATTTATTTCGTACAATGTATTTTATATCGTTTTTAACAAACATTTGTCTGTTGACTCACTCAGCATTAATCCATGCATGTTAATATGGCACATTTCATGGCAGAAACAATTATTGTTTTACTCTCTTGTAAATCATTGTACATCATTATCATGTTGGCATCACCTCACTATGGCATGATCAGTCATTAAAATGCTGGTATGCACTTTATACAAATACAATTATAGAGATGTATTGAACATATGCAATACTGACTCTTAATCGATAAAAATGGCTTTAACATTGACTCTCAACCCTTAATATCCATGTGCATGTCCACCAACTACACCAAGAAAAGACTAATGTGGTATCTTAGCAAAAATGTAAAAGAATGAATTTTCCAGCTATACCAAATCATTCTCCTCAATAATTGGACAAACCTAGAAACTGCGGCAGCTCTGCCTAAATAAATTATTTGGACGTTGTAAATCAGCTGGATTGTGTCTGTGTGGTTTGCCGAAAAAAATGTACTTTTTTGCTTTGGTTTTGTATTTGTATGAAGCTACATGAATCCTTAGAGATGGAGACATATTTTATAAGGAAAAGGGTTGGATTTATTTCTCAGATGTAAAATGTGCCTACAGGTATAGAAACATTGAAATATCGTTTCTTAAAGGCACATATTCTAAAATGTGTAAAAATGCTAACGCATCGGAGCTGTGGAAAGGCCGTTTTATTCCAAAGGATGAAAACGTACAATATATGATATAAAGTACTGTATATTTACATGTGTATTCCTGGGGTCATCTGAACATTCTAGAACCTTGGATGTTAATGTTACAATATTTTTTAGTTATTCTCATTCAAGACAGACACAAGCTATGTTTCCATTAACTTGTCCAGGGATTTTTTGTCGATATTTAGAAAGTTCGCATAGAAAATACTGTTTGTGCGACAGTTGTCTGCTGGGGTGCGTTTTCATTTAACTATCTTGTCGATAAAAACAGAAGGACGTAATGACGTCACATCAACAACAAAAAATACATTTTTCGCATAACCCTAGTGTGGAATAAAAATGTAGTGGTTGAGTTGTTTCCATTACCCTTTTAATCAAATTGCTTGTTAATACATTGGCGACAGCTTGTATGCCCTCCCACCTATCTGTTTCATGTCTCAGGTAGCCTGCGAAAGCCAGCATGGATAGAATGCAATAATTGACTAATATTTGCCATATTGTAATAATTCTTATGTGCCAACATATCACCAAGGTCCTTGCCATGGTGAAACTCCTCTAGATCTGATATAATTGGATGGTGAAACTAGCCAACCAGAAAAGCAAGGCGAAGCAATTCAGGCATTCTTGAAAGTCAGGACAATCCTTTTCCTGAAAATAAAAAAAAATGTATAGTTGAAAAAATACATTTTGCAAGCAGTTGGCATTTAGAAGGAAATGTGAAGTAGAGCTTTATAGTTAACCTACGTGATGACATCACATACCCCGCGTACCTTCAAAATTATTTGGCAGTCATAATTTATTCGTAAATCACCATTTCCGTCATCATTTGTCACAATAAAGAAAGTTAGACAAAATAAAAATCCACCCCTGTAGAATGTCGATCTTTAGACAATTTCTCCAATATTTGCCGTTTCTATTACACGTCACAAATATTTGTTTTTCAACATTGCTTTTGATTACTAATAAACCAATGGAAATCTCCCTAATGGTATCCATGGCATTTATCCCTTATCAATGGCACATGGCAAATGGCACATGTTGTGCTAAATGAATCAATGCCCAGTATTGCATTGTTCCTTCAGAAATGCGTCTGGTCCTTTTTCACCCATTGATTGCCATTTGGCTGTCATTGAATTTAAATGACAGCCAGTGATAACATCACTGTATACATCTAAAATGCCTGTCATTGTGTTCGTAGGCTATAGTTGTGTATATATTCGCAGTGGCACAATTGAAGTTTGGATTACACCTGTCATCAAAATTAACATCCTTACAGAATAGCAGTGGTTCCCTGGCCTGCTCCTCTATGGCTTGATACAGTGAAGGTGTGTGTGTGTGTGTGTGTGTGTGTGTGTGTGTGTGTGTGTGTGTGTGTGTGTGTGTGTGTGTGTGTGTGTGTGTGTGTGTGTGTGTGTGTGTGTGTGTGTGTGTGCACATGCTCTGAACCCACACTTCTCTATAGTACAGGAAGTTTCCCTTAGTAAGATGATGCATCTCAATATCCTTTTCCTGGAAAATTAGTACTATTTTTTAAAAATGAATTAATATCTATTGTTTTGTTTGGCAGGTGCATTCGCATTTATGGGATTTCTTCTGTGATTTGATTCGGGGAGCAGAACCTAAAGAGGCTATCCTTTCAAAACCTGAGAGCAAAGGTTATTGTACAATTTTTCTGAATGAAAAAATTATGGAAAAGCGAATAAACTGTTCAGCCTACACTATACATCATTACTTTTAAGTGGCTAAATAAATAAAGTATCTTTTTAAATAATTATTATGATTATTTGCTATCAAAATTCATTTCAATTGCAAGGCTATTATTTTTCTCCATTCATCTATATGCATACCAGTTTCACAAAGTACATGCACATAGCAACTTTTCAAACTGGAAAGCCTTAAAATCCTTGCTTATTCCTTTTCACGTCCTCATATTTTACACTATCTGAAATCCAGAAAAAAACCCATCTACAGACACAAACCATAATAATACAAAATCTGCTGTTTCAAAAAAATTGACAAAAGTATTGAAATAAAATAATTATGGAACACTCATTTGTTGACATCTAATGCACATGCTAAGATTGGCAACAATATTTTGGCATGATGTTCTGTGAACAAATCATTTACACTTTTTTTTCTGAGAATTGCTTATAGAAAATAATACCTGATGTCATTTCAAATTGTATCATCTCTGTCTGCAGTGATGCAATGGAGGAAATGCACTTAACTGCAATCATTTTAAGTTAAGGTGAAACAGGCATGCTCACTTAAAAGAAATGACATATCCCCCTTATAATGCTAAGTGTGCATCATTTGGTACATTGTTACCAAGGTGCTATATTACCATTGTGAGCCAGCAATAAGAAAATGTATAACAAGATCTGTTGGTTCTGGTTAGTATTTCTCTGATGGGACAATTTCCTGGGACAATAAGTATCCATGCTTCATGCTTTGAATCCCTAACAAGAAATTTATGAGATAAATTCATGTCCAACAAGTTTGCCATTTCTTTCCAACGCTCCTTCCTCTTCAATCAATCGCTGTGAATCGCTTCAATATATTATATCCTTAGACCAACCAAAAGAAACAAAACAAAAGTGCTAAAATGAGATTTGGTTAGGAGCAGCATTGGAGATGCATTGTACTTGTGTATAAAAAGGAAAGCTAGCAGTTGTCTGTGTAGATAAGCCAACCCAGTCTGATGATCTGTTCCAATTCAACGTTTTAGCATTTAGGAAAAAACGTTGAAATGCAACATGTAGTTCAAAACACTATGATGCACTAGGCTCAGATAGATTTCCTTCTCTTCATGAGTCGGTGATTGTCTGTGAAGCTGTGGAGGCCTGGGGAGACTGAGCTGATGGGCGAGGGGAAGAAGCTGTTCTTTAGGGTGCTGGGAGAGATCTCCTCGATGCGGTACGACACCGAGTGAAAGTACTGGTGGGGGTTCAACTGGGAACTAAAGGAGTTCTGGTGAGAGAAGGCACAGCCCATCCCTCCGCCCCCCATCCCTCCTCCCATCCCTTCCCCATAGCTACCAAACTCGTGTGAGTGGTAGTTCATGCAGGAGCATACAGAAGGCAGGTCGGTGACCTCGGCGCAGTACTGGCCCTGCGTTTCCCTGCGCCTCCTCCTGGCACCAACTCCTCTCCCCAGCGTCTCCTCCTGGATGTGGATGATCATGCTGTTTCTGTTCCCCGCCAGCGAGGCCCTCTCCTCTGCGTCCCGCCTCTCGTCCTCACTGTTCATGGTCAGGAACCTCAGCACCACCAGGTTGAGGAAGGCTCCTATGACAGTCAGGCCCACCAGGATGTACATGAAGCTGAAGGCCACGTACAGGGGCCTCCGCTGCAGGGCCCGGTTCTTCTGCAGAGCCACAAAGTCCCCGAAGCCGATGGTAGTCAGTGTGATGAAGCAGTAGTAGTAGCTCTGGAAAAAGCTCCAGTCCTCGTAGTGGGAAAAGGCGGCCGCCCCGATGCACAGCGTCCCGATGCAGGAGAAGAACCCCACCGTCACCATGTTCTCCATGGAAACATCGGTGATGTGCATGCCACAGCACTTCTTGATGCGCTTCAGGAGGGACTTGACGAAGGTGTTCATCCTCTCGCCCAGGCTCTGGAACATGACCAGGGTCAGGGGTATCCCCAGGACGGCATAGAACATGCAGAAGGCCTTCCCCGCATCTGTGCCGGGAGCTGCATGGCCATAACCTGCAGGGAACAACAGACCACAGTCACCAGGATGTAACATCAACGGTACAGCACCATGGCCATAACCTGCAGGGAACAACAGACCACAGTCACCAGGATGTAACATCAACGGTACAGCACCATGGCCATAACCTGCAGGGAACAACAGACCACAGTCACCAGGATGTAACATCAACGGTACAGCACCATGGCCATAACCTGCAGGGAACAACAGACCACAGTCACCAGGATGTAACATCAACGGTACAGCACCATGGCCATAACCTGCAGGGAACAACAGACCACAGTCACCAGGATGTAACATCAACGGTACAGCACCATGGCCATAACCTGCAGGGAACAACAGACCACAGTCACCAGGATGTAACATCAACGGTACAGCACCATGGCCATAACCTGCAGGGAACAACAGACCACAGTCACCAGGATGTAACATCAACGGTACAGCACCATGGCCATAACCTGCAGGGAACAACAGACCACAGTCACCAGGATGTAACATCAACGGTACAGCACCATGGCCATAACCTGCAGGGAACAACAGACCACAGTCACCAGGATGTAACATCAACGGTACAGCACCATGGCCATAACCTGCAGGGAACAACAGACCACAGTCACCAGGATGTAACATCAACGGTACAGCACCATGGCCATAACCTGCAGGGAACAACAGACCACAGTCACCAGGATGTAACATCAACGGTACAGCACCATGGCCATAACCTGCAGGGAACAACAGACCACAGTCACCAGGATGTAACATCAACGGTACAGCACCATGGCCATAACCTGCAGGGAACAACAGACCACAGTCACCAGGATGTAACATCAACGGTACAGCACCATGGCCATAACCTGCAGGGAACAACAGACCACAGTCACCAGGATATAACATCAATGGTACAGCACCATGGCCATAACCTGCAGGGGAGAGAAGACAGAGACATTGATCAGGACATAACATCTATGGTACAGCAGCATGGTCCTAACCTGAAAGAGAGACAACAAACCAGAAACCGGGACCTGTATTTTACAGCGATGGCTCGATAACTGCCAGGGTTGGGGTCAAATCACTTTTCAATTCAGTACATTCAGAAGGTCAAATAGCCCAATCATTTCCTCAATTAATTGAATTGAAAATAGAACTCAGCCCCACCAAGCCACTTTCCATAAACTTAACTCCCCAGTTTGGCTTCTGGCTTTGTTTACAAATTTGACCCAGTGAAAAATCCCCAAAGCGTCCAGCTAACCCCCACAGATTGTGCCGATTTTGAATAAGAGCTAACCCCCACAGATAGGGCCGATTTTGAATAAGCGCTAACCCCCACAGATAGGGCCGGTTTTGAATAAGAGCTAACCCCCACAGATAGGGCCGATTTTGAATAAGAGCTAACCCCAACAGATAGGGCCGATTTTGAATAAGAGCTAACCCCCACAGATAGGGCCGGTTTTGAATAAGAGCTAACCCCCACAGTTTGGGGCGATTTTGAATAAGAGCTAACCCCCACAGATAGGGCCGGTTTTGAATAAGAGCTAACCCCCACAGATAGGGCCGATTTTGAATAAGCGCTAACCCCCACAGATAGGGCCGGTTTTGAATAAGAGCTAACCCCCACAGATAGGGCCGATTTTGAATAAGAGCTAACCCCAACAGATAGGGCCGATTTTGAATAAGAGCTAACCCCCACAGATAGGGCCGGTTTTGAATAAGAGCTAACCCCCACAGTTTGGGGCGATTTTGAATAAGAGCTAACCCCCACAGATAGGGCCGGTTTTGAATAAGAGCTAACCCCCACAGATAGGGCCGGTTTTGAATAAGAGCTAACCCCCACAGATAGGGCCGGTTTTGAATAAGAGGGCAGCACAGAAATGGGTCCAGTCATTCATCTGAGGACGGCCCAGAGATTATAAGGTTGTCCAATTTAGTGCAACTTTCCTTTCCGGTCCTGTGAGCTGCAGGGGAGTGTGGGAAACGTAGGAGTTATTGGATGAGGAAGGAGTCGTACAGGAGCCAATAATGCTTTTAGGATAAGTAGACATTATCTTTAGGCCTGTAGGTGCTTACACACACACACACACACTCAACCTGTGGTGATAACTAAAGAGGAAATAATAGTGTTTGTTGACCATCCAGATATGGAATATGATCAGATCTAATGCAGAGGTAGGGTAGGCTATACATGCTTTGTTATACAGTACCGTACAATACAGTACAGTATATGAATGGCTTTGAGTATGAAAGGCCATGCTGAGAATATGCTACATTTCTGTAATACATTTCTGCTGTATCTGGCTCAGATACTGTATCTAGGCCTAACTCACTGTAACCAAATAACACCCACCATTTTTATACATGGATACAGAAACAAATGTTTTGACAAAGATACATTGCTCTCCTATTTTTCACAGACCCATTGTAACCTGAACTAGTCCATTGGCCTTTCTGTTTCTTTACTATTGATTTCATACATTCCCTGATGGGTGTCCACCCACTCAAGCACATGAGGAATTATTCTTTTTATAGACTCAGGACTTGCTCTATCTGACTTGCAGCAAGCGGAGAATGGAATTGTATGTGCATATAAAGTGTGCTCCCGTGATCCTATATGCTTTACCCGTGGAATTCAAGTGTTAAACTTCTTGAAGAATATCAAAGATGGACCATGGATCAATAGTTGATCTGACTGCATTTGATAAACTCCCGCAGCTTCTCTGAACTGGATTAGGTTTTTTTTTTTTACTTATTTAGCAAACAAATGGAAGGATAAACTGGTTTGAAAATCTATGGTACCTAACATACAGTACCAGTCAAAAGTTTGGACACAGCTACTCATACAAGGGTTTTTCTTGATTTTTACTTATTTTCTACATTGTAGAATAATAGTGAAGACATCAAAACTATGAAATAACACATATGGAATCATGTAGTAAGCAAACAAGTGTTGAACAAATCAAAATATATTTGAGATTCTTCAACGGAGCCACCCTTTGCCAGCTTTGCACACTCTTGGCATTCTCTCAACCAGCTTCATGAGGTAGTATTTCAATTAACATGTGTGTTTGAGCCAATCAGTTGTGTTGTGACAAGGTAGGGGGTGGGGGGGGGGGGGGGTATACAGAAGGTAGCCCTATTTGGTAAAAGACCAAGTCCATATTACGGCAAGAACAGCTCAAATAAGCAAAGAGAAACAACAGTCAATATGGAACATTTCAAGATCTTTGAAAGTTTCTTCAAGTGCAGTCGCAAAAACCATCAAGCGCTATGGTGAAACTGGCTCTCATGAGGACTGCCATAGGAAAGGAGGACACAGAGTTACCTCAACTGCAGAGGATAAATTCATTAGAGTTACCAGCCTCAGAAATTGCAACCCAAATAAATGCTTCACAGAGTTCAAGTAACGGACACATCACAACATCAACTGTTCAGAGGAGACTGCATGAATCAGGCATTCATGGTCAAATGAATGGTCAAATGGTCAAACCACTACTAAAGGACACCAATAATAAGAAGAGACTTGCTTCTGCCAAGAAAAACATGCAATGGACATTAGACCTGTGGAAATCTGTCCTTTTGGTCTGATGAGTCCAAATATGAGATTTTTTGTTCCAACCACTGTGTCTTTGTGAGACACAGAGTAGGTGAATGGATGATCTCTGCATGTGTGGTTCCCACGGGAAGCATGGAGGAGGATGAGTGATAGTGTGGGGGTGCTTGCGCGTGACACAGTCTGTGATTTATTTAGAATACAAGGCACATTTAACCAGCATGGCTTCCACAGCATTCTGCAGCGATAAGCCATCCCATCTGGTTTGCGCTTAGTGGGACTATCATTTGTTTTTCAACAGGACAATGACCCAACACACCTCCAGGCTGTGTAAGGGCTATTTGACCAAGGAGAGTGATGGAAGGCTGCATCAGATGACCCGGCCTCCACAATCACCCAACCTCATCCCAATTGAGATGGTTTGGGATGAGTTGGACTGCAGAGTGAAGGAAAAGCAGTAAATAAGTGCTCAGCATATGCGGGAACTCCTTCAAGACTGTTGGGAAAGCATTCAAGGTGACTACCTCAGGAAGCTGGTTGAGAGAATGCCAAGGGTGTGCAAAGCTGTCATCAAGGCAAAGGGTGGCTACTTTTAAGAATCTAAAATATATTTTGATTTGTTTAACACTTTTTTGGTTACTACATGATTATTACTACATGTGTTTTTTCATAGTTTTTATGTCTTCACTTTTATTCTGCAATGTAGAAAATAGCCAAATAAAGAAAAATCCTTGAATGAGTAGGTGTGTCCAAACGTTTGACTGGTACTGTAGATATACACACCCCTTTGCAATGATGCTTCACATTGAGCATCCAATTTCCTTTGATCATCCTTGAGATGTCACTACAACTTGATTGGAGTCCACCTGTGGCCAATTCAATTGTTGGACATGATTTAGAAATAAACACACCTGTCTATACTGTATAAGGTCCCACAGTTGACAGTGCATGTCAGAGCAGAAACGATACCATGAAGTCCAAGGAACTGTCTGTAGATCTCCAAGAAATTGTGATGAGGCATATATTTGGGGAAGGGCAAAAAACAATTTATAGAGTGTTGAAAGTTTCCAAAAGCACAGTTGTCTCCATCGTTGGGAAATTGACAAAATATGGAACTACCCAGACTCTGCCTAAAGCTGGCCGTCCGACCAAACTGATTGACAAGGCAAGAAGGACCTTGGTCATGGAGGTGACCAAGAACCCAATGACCACTCTGACAGAACTACAGAGTTCCTTGGCTGAGATGGGTGAACCTGTCAGAAGGACAACAGTCTCTACAGCACTTCAACAAGCCGACGATTTATGGGAGAATGGCCAGACGGAAGCCACTTCTGAGAAAAAGTCACATGACATCATGCCTTGAGTTTGCAAAAAGGCAAGTGAAAGACTCTGAGAGCATAAGGCAAAAGATGGTGTGGTCTGATGAGACAAAAATGTAACTATTTGGCCTGAATGCAAAGCACTATGTCTGGAGAAAATCAGGCACAGCTCGTCACCATCCCGACTATGAAGCATGGTGGTGGTAGCATCATGCTATGGGGATGCTTTTCAGCGACAGGGAATGGGAGACTAGTAAGAATAGAGGGAACAATGAATTGAGCCAAATGGCAATTTTCCTTGATGAGAACCTGCTTCAGAGTGCAAATGATGACAGACTGGGCGTGCAAAGATTTACGTTCAAAGAGAACAATGACCCCAAGCATACAACCAAAGCAATGCTGAAATGGCTTCTGAACAAGATTGTGAAAGTCCATGAGTGGCCCAGCCAAAGCCCAGACTTGAGTCCCATTGAAAATCTGTGGAAAGACTTGAAGATTGCTGTTCACCACAGCTCCCCATCTAATTGAACAGAGCTTGAGAAAATCTGCAAGGAAGAATGGGACAGAATCCCCAAATCCAAATGTGCAAAGTTGATACAGACATACCCATGTTGACTCAAAGCTGTAATCGCCGCCAAAGGTGCTTCTACAAAGTATTGGCTCGGGGGTGAATAATTATGTAAATTAGATATTTCTGTATAAAAGTTTCAATTAATTTGCAAAAACTCTAAAAACATGTTTTCACTTTGTCATGATGGGGTATTGTGTGTAGATGGGTGAGAAATATTTGATATTTAATCCATTTTGAATTAGTAACAACAATGTGGAATAAGTCAAGGGGTATGAATACTTTCTGAAGGCACTGTATTTATGATTATGTCTAGCGTTCTGCGAGGTGAAATGTTTAGCGCTATGAATGTATCCAGAAATGTTAGGCTGAGAAATAGTGTAACGGCAGCTATGACTGTGCCCTCACTCACATCTTTACTTATTCATGTTTCTGCCCCAGTCCTCTCAGTGATACAGTAGCCCTGCGGTATTCATAAAATGAATGAACTGCATTATTAACCCAGAGCCTGGTCGACTGACTACATGTTCTGTCTGAACAAATGAAACACCGTTATTCTGTCAGACTGATTGTCATATTCCTCCTCAAAGTTTCTTAAAAGTTTCTACTTCATGTTGGTCGGTAGTGTGTTATAGTACCTCTCTATTTCGTTTTTCCCCTTTATCTCTTCTCTTTCTCTCTCTTCTCTCTCAATCTCTCTCTTGCTCTCTCTCTCTCCCACTGCATTTACATATTTAATTGTTGTGTACAGCTTGACAATGTTTCTCCAAGCAGCCACCACAGTTGGATAGCTGACTTGAATCTGATGACAGAATGGTGCAAATCAAAATCTCACACTGTCAGTAGGAATTCGTCTTGCTCCGTTTTGAACCAAATCAATGAGCCTCCGCAGCTATATCTATTTCTCAGACAAAGAGATGTCTGAAAGTGTTGTCTGTGTGTGAGCGGAGGGAAAAGTTGAACATCTGCCAACTAGGATTTAGATCAGTTACAGTGTATGGGGGTGTTTTGTTTATGCTGTCTTTATGCTGATAGTAGAATTGCGATACCGTATGCATTAAAATACAGTTAGGGTCCCAATGACAACACTGATATTGTTTTCTCAAAACGACCATATTACTCAGTTTGGCAGCATTTACTTTGAAATCTCTAGCTTCAAAACACAGTGAGAACCGCCTCTGTTACAGTAGCTAGGTGTAATATAAGATGATACTTGAGACGTCCTGTATACACTCCATCACCTTGCTGTGCTGCTCCCCTTGCCAGTGCTTATTCATCACCTTCAGATGGAGGGATGTTATTATCCTTTTCATCATCTCTGTGTTCTGCTTTTTAATCAGGTTGGGAGAGATAACAACCTCTAAGTGATTAAACTGTAAATGGATTTCATGAGACCAAACTGAGAGCCAAAACAAACACAAGTTGTTTGGCATTACCACAGGGACACTAGATGTTTGGCATTACCACAGGGACATTAGATGTTTGGCATTACCACAGGGACATTAGATGTTTGGAATTACCACAGGGACATTAGATGTTTGGCATTACCACAGGGACACTAGATGTTTGGCATTGCCACAGGGACACTAGATGTTTGGCATTACCACAGGGACATTAGATGTTTGGCATTACCACAGGGACACTAGATGTTTGGAATTACCACAGGGACACTAGATGTTTGGCATTACCACAGGGACATTAGATGTTTGGCATTGCCACAGGGACATTAGATGTTTGGCATTGCCACAGGGACACTAGATGTTTAGCATTACCGCAGGGACATTAGATGTTTGGCATTACCGCAGGGACATTAGATGTTTGGCATTACCACAGGGACACTAGATGTTTGGCATTACCGCAGGGACATTAGATGTTTGGCATTACCGCAGGGACATTAGATGTTTGGCATTACCACAGGGACACTAGATGTTTGGCATTACCACAGGGACACTAGATGTTTGGCATTACCACAGGGACACTAGATGTTTGGCATTACCACAGGGACATTAGATGTTTGGCATTACCACAGGGACACTAGATGTTTGGCATTACCACGGGGACATTAGATGTTTGGCATTACCACAGGGACATTAGATGTTTGGCATTACCACAGGGACACTAGATGTTTGGCATTACCACGGGGACACTAGATGTTTGGCATTGCCACGGGGACACTAGATGTTTGGCATTGCCACGGGGACACTAGATGTTTGGCATTACCACGGGGACACTAGATGTTTGGCATTACCACAGGGACACTAGATGTTTGGCATTACCACAGGGACACTAGATGTTTGGTATTGCCACAGGGACATTAGATGTTTGGCATTGCCACGGGGACACTAGATGTTTGGCATTGCCACAGGGACACTAGATGTTTAGCATTACCACAGGGACACTAGATGTTTGGCATTACCACAGGGACACTAGATGTTTGGCATTACCACAGGGACACTAGATGTTTGACATTACCACAGGGACATTAGATGTTTGGCATTACCACAGGGACACTAGATGTTTGGCATTACCACAGGGACATTAGATGTTTGGCATTACCACAGCGACACTAGATGTTTGGCATTACCACAAGGACATTAGATGTTTGGCATTACCACAGCGACACTAGATGTTTGGCATTGCCACGGGGACACTAGATGTTTGTGAGGATGTTCGTAACAAAATTGCTTCATAACATTTCATTGCAAAGTCAAAGACAGTAGCTAGCTAGATAGCTTCATTCATAGCCTATTTGTAGTGTTTGTTTTTAAATGAAGCATCTCTGGATGGGTTCTTACAGCTATTACATTGTGTACACCTTCTAGCAGCAGCAACCAGCTGTCTTCATTCCCTCTTGCACATTAAACAGCCTAATTAATATTGATTTTAATGTCTGGAATTATTCCTGGGGAGTAATCAGGCGGTAATTAATTACATTGGCAGACAGAAATGACAATGAATGAATGGATAAATCATATTTGTTTTGTTGCACTAGTTCAAGAGTGTGTTGAAACTAGCTCAACACCGTCTGCAGCCTATTGGTTAATGGCTGATTTATGCTTGATCCGGCAATGCTGTCTGGAGGCTCCGTATAGAGATGGAGCCTCCGGAGGCTTCCCAAATTTTGAAACAATGCAGAGGGCTTCTTTTATATAGAATATCCCTATACCTCTGCATTGACAGGATTGGTTGATGGTAGGTGAGGGCGGGAGGTCCTGTATAAACACAAACTCATTTCCTTGACAACTTCTGCTCAGCTGCTCTGCTCCGCGAAGCAGTGTGTGCTTTGCCCTTTCGGAAACAAGGAGCGCAGCCCACTGAGTACCTCTATCTCCATCACTCAAATCCACACAGACTATCTGGCATCAAACCTCACGTCCTCTGTACTCAGTCTCACAGAGAGAGAAGGGATGAGGGCCTAGACACATTGGTAAGCTGACAGCATGCACTTCTCTAACATGCAGTGTGAATCTTTAACTAAGACGTTAAGGAACCCACTGACCCCAGAACTGCTGTTCCCAATGTCCTTGAACAGATTCAACCATAATTGGGGGGAGGTTGGACATGTCCTTTTTTCTGCATTTCTCTCAGTAACACATCAAGTCCTACTGCTGACTAGATGAAACAAATAAGACCATTTTATTCTCCTTTCCTCTGTCCCTGCATTTGTTTCAATAATCAAGTTTAATCCCAATGTGCGACCACGCTGTTATGTTTTCCGAGTGCAGCTGTAAATATAGCTTACAATAAAATATGATTTCATTTTGCAAGATTGTCCAGAGCAGAGGGATTGTTGTGTTAGTAATGACTTGATTTACACAGTATATAGTACGTCTATGCTCTCTGAGCTGGCCTGCTAAAGTGACTGGTTGATGTTGGATACGTGGTTTTGTGTTGCAGTGTTGGACTGGTGATTGGATACTGTGTTCCATATTAGTGCTAGATTGGATACTTTCTGGACTCTGTCATTTGTTTGTCCTGTTATGACTATATTAGCTTTTGTCAAGAGAACAGACACATTTATTCTGCTGAGCAAAGACCTGTGTGTGGGGGTGGGTGCCTGCGTACGTGGGTGTTTGTGTGTTGACAGTGATGCACCTGACAATAAAATAGCTGAATAATCCCCTGTGCCTTCACAATTAGCAACTGAGTGTGACACTTTCAAGACTTCTATAGAAATCAATGCACACTGTGTTGGTCAACTCAAAGCTTTTGATACCTCTTTAATAATCGCAGTATTATCCAACTTGAACATCATGAAACTAATCCTGTATCTTCTCGACTTTCCTCATATATTTCAAGGCTAGTTAATGAGAATAAAATGGCCGGTATTGCAACACAGTGCTATACTCCCAACACATCTCAAACTGAGGTCTTGGTGAACCTGCTCTCTCTGTCATTCCTAACCATATCAAATGTATGGGAATGTAGCACGCATGACTGTAAGTTGCTTTGAATAAAAGCGTCTGCTAAATGGCAGATATTATCGAGGCCCCTCGTTGGTGTTGCGGAGAAGTGTTAGTTACTTGAGTAGTTGTTAAAACAAATCTCTATTAGCTCGTCTGTTCTGGGAGGTTAATCTACCTCATATTATTCCAGTGGCCCAGAGACATTAATTGCCTGTGAGCCATGGAATTATAAAGAAGGTCAGGACAGAGGAGTTAGACCGCAGGATAGGAGGCGGAGCAACAGTCAGACTGGATAACACCTTGTGCACCTCCCTCTGATGACCTGTCACCAGCTGCCACACTGACAAGAGCTAACTAACTGTGAGCTAACTAACTGTGAGCTAACTAACTGTGAGCTAATTAACTGTGAGTTAACTAACGGTGAGCGAACTAACTGTGAGCGAACTGACGGTGAGCTAACTGACGGTGAGCTAACTGACGGTGAGCTAACTGACGGTGAGCTAAATGACGGTGAGCTAACTGACGGTGAGCTAACTGACGGTGAGCTAACTGACGGTGAGCTAACTGACGGTGAGCTAACTGACTGTGAGCTAACTAACTGTGAGCTAACTGTGTGTGGTCCAAAACAGCACCTGCAGAGAAGACCTTCAAACACTCCTTCCATGACTCTGTCCAACTCAATGTTAGCATAACGGCCCAGAATGAAGTATCCTTAAATCTATGTATTTACTGTAGGTACACATTCATTTATGTGTGTTTGTGGTTCTGGAGAACATGAGAGAGTGGTAGAGAGGAAAGCCAATGGACATTAACTGAAAATAGTATCAATAGCCCTTTATTGCAATCGCTGATGCTTGATGTGGAAAGTTGAGTTTGTGTAGTCTAATGCTTTATGAGCGATGAAGCCTATGCTTGAAAGTATTTGTTTCATAGATGCATCTAGTTTCTCTGATGAAAGTACAAGAAGCAGTATCTGTCATCTAAGCTTACAGGAAACTTCCCGCGGACACAAGTCTATTTTTATCATTTTGTTAATGCTGAAGCTTCCAACACAGTCTCATACACAGATACCAGTACGCAGGGACGTACACACATGCGAGCGTGCGCGCACACACACACACACCAGGCTGTTAAGATATAGACTATCTGCTGTTCAAACATCAAATTTGATCATATCTGTGTCATTTACGTTATCCCATAACCTTGTTGTCTTCACCCACTCACCTGCTCTACCATCTCCTGTGAGGCACACACACACACACACACACACACACACACACACACACACACACACACACACACACACACACACACACACACACACACACACACACACACACACACACACACACACACACACACACACACACACACACACACACACACACTGATAACACAGGGGTTGGGTAGGTTATTATATTAGAGCGTTAAAGCACAGGTGACTCACATATCCTCTAACAACAACAAGGGATAGGATGTTTTACTAATTTTAAAGTGTTTCGTCTGAGGCCTGATTGGTTTGTCTTTCTCTTGCTGGGTGCCGGGTGCTCTTAGACTGATGCTAGAAGGGCCACCCTGAGTTACTAAAGAAACACACACACACACAGGTATACGTTGGGGTTGCAAAATTCCAGGAACTTTCAATACATTTTCTGGTTTTCCATAAATCCTGGTTGGAGAATTGCGAGTTTCCTACTTATTCCCTCATGATGCCAGGAATCCTAGACCAAAGTGGAGCTACTGCCATACTGCTTACACCTTTAATCGTTTCAGATCAACGGCCTCTAAAAGGCGCTGCATGGTCAATCCGACGTCTGCATTGGCCGTGCAGCATTTACGGTGATACGGCCTCTGCAGAAGTCAGGGCATTCCCTGTGCAGCGTAGAGCTGTTGTATAGGAAGTTGTCAAGGAAGTGAGTTTATGTTTATACAGGACCTACTGCCCTCAGCTACCGTCAACCAATCATGTCAATGCAGGGCTATACGGAGCCCTCCGCATTGTTAAATAATTGGAGAGGAGCACGGCGATGCGGTACGGAGCTCAATTTGGCCTCCAGAAGCTCCACAATTGCGTCACACAATCCATACGCCGCCACATTTTTGGATCAAGCATAAATTGCCTATAATCCTTTTCAAGGTGAGTGGACAGAACTGTTAAAATGCCTCTAAATTACAAGAAGCTATCAAATACACCGATACTGAAGGTATTTATGGAAACAGCTCCACAGACAATGTGAATGTTCAGAAATAACAGAATTGGGTTTGGTATTGATGCTCACCAACCAGTGTGGTTGAATATTGATGTGGATGTCAATCATGTAAAGGTCAGTAATTTGTGCTAAAGTCACGGAGGCTTATAAATTATTAGTAGACAATCTCGACCCAGAATAAGATAAAATATTTTTTGTATTATTCTGAGGTGAATTAGGTTTTGGATTTCAGAATTCGGTGTGAAGCATTTCAGTTCAGAGTTCAGTGAGCATACTCTCTCTCTCTCTCTGCCTCTGTCTATCACATTCTCACTTACTCACTTACACACACACACACACACACACCGCTACACACACACACTCACTCACTCACTCACTCACTCACTCACTCAGTCGCACAGTGCCTGCCTCCCTATCCCCCCTACACACTCATTCTAAAACTCAAAGGCAGCCAGTGCAGAGACTTTAAAACAGATGTAATGTGTGCTCTCCGTCTGGTCTTGGTCAGAACCCGCGCTGCAGCATTCTGGATGTTTTGCAGTTGACCAACAGCTTTCTTAGGTAGACCAGACAGGAGAGCATTACAGTAGTCAAGCCTGCTTGTAATAAAATAATGGATGAGTCTCTCTGTATAAGCCTGAGAGAGAAACAGTCAATTTGGTGAAGTCGTTATTTTTCAATAGAAGCTGGAACGTATAAAATAGTATATTTTACATACAGAAGCTTTTATTAGTGGATATTTTTGCACACACTGCACACACATGGTCTAATTCTACGCTACTGGTTACATGTCTCAACATGCCCATTACCTCACACTTCTAGCTGTTGTGTCACTGTTCACATAGGGCTATTTATAGTTCAGCTTTTTACACGGTGACACACACTGGCAGTGCCATTCCCTGCTGTGACCTGCAGGGGGAGCTGTGAGCACAGTGTTGATCAACTCCGGGGTATATTTGACTTTCCAAGCTGTGAAAATCAAATGTACTGCAGCCCTCCCGTGTGTGTGTGTGTGTGTGTGTGAGTGCTCTCTTACTACTGTGACTCTATTTGTTTTTCCAGCCCCTAGGGACACACTGTTTAGTATCACAGACACAAGACACCACTTGTAGAGCACAGCATGCTCTAAACTGCCAGAGCTGATTTCACTGTGCCCTGCCCACCACCATGTCTCTGGGGAGGGCATCTATTGTGTTTGTGGTACACCAGTCTGCTTTCACAAGGCAAACTACTGCTTCTTAATGAACAGAATGATAAGCTAATTAGGTGGGTGCTTCCATTTGTCCTTGGAAATATCATTTTTGGATATCCCACTCCCTGAGATTGGGGTCAGAGCCAGGGATCAGCCATTATTGACAGTGACCTAGGAGCAATTAGGGTTAAGGGCCTTGCTCAAGGGCACATCAGCAGATTTTCCACCTAGTTGGCTTGGGGATTTGAACCAGGACCCTTTCAGTTACTGGCCCAATGCACCTAACCACTAGGCTACCTTCCGTCCAAGAGACAGGACATGGACAGGATAACTCAATTATTCCTCCCACTGAGTGTATAAAACAAAGAACATAATGCCCCCCCAGGGTATGGACACTACAAGGTGTTGAAAGTGTTCCACAGGGATGCTGGCCCATGTTGACTCCAATGCTTCCCACAGTTGTGTCAAGTTGGCTGGATGTCCTTTGGGTGGTGGATCATTCTTGAAACACACGGGAAACCCAGCAGTTCTTGACACACTTAAACCGGTGCGCCTGGCACCTACTACCATACCCCGTTCAAAGGCATATACATCTTTTGTCTTGCCCATTCACCTCATGAATGGCACAAATACACAATCTATGTCTCAATTGTCTCAAGGCTTAAAAATCCTTCTTTAACCTGTCTTTTCCCCTTGATCTACACTGATTTGAAGTGGATTTAACAAGTGACATCAATAAGGGATCATAGCTTTCAACTGGTCAGTCTGTCATGGAAAGTTCCTAATGCTTTGCACACTCAGTGTAGATAAACCTTATAGGAGGCAATGAAGAGCACATTCCTTCCCTGAAAAGTAGTGGCAACATCAACACGTTGAGTACACAACATGGACCTGACACACCACGTAAACACTTTAGAAGAGGAATGCTTGGGAAGCAGAAGGTTGTGAGCTAAGCCCTAGCTGTTAGGTATTGTTGTGGCATTCTGCTGGCTCACCCGGTGAGGTGGGGTGGTCAGAGTGGACCAGGGGATTTAACTAGGGACACACTGAGCCAGAAGAGGAGAAGCACTGAGGTGGGCCGGGGGCACAGAGCAGGACCGGAGGTGCAGCGTGGTGTTGGACTGGGAGTGCAGTGCGGGGATGGGCCGAGGCCTGGACCTAATGGGCTAAATGCCACGGCTCCTAACGCAGCAGCACCCACGGGCCAGGCTACCGCCATCCCCCAGATCAGACTGCTATGGAAAGATTTGTAATATTCTAGTTCAGAGAATGTTCTGTGGAAACATGTTTGGTCAGTAACTATATGATGAAAATGAATATCCAATCCAACCAGTGACTTTGGTGCAACAACCAAAACACCTTCTAAATCTTCATACTGTGGTGTGATTGGGCTCTTTTTAAAGCTTATTATTAATTTGATATCTATTTTCTAAAAGTAATATATATGAGCAGGACAATAACCTACAACACAAGGCCAAATCTACACTGGAGTTGCTTACTGTGCCAAGAAGACAGTGAATGTTCCTGAGTGGCCTGGTTACAGTTTTACAGTCGCAGTGCTTGAAAAACTAGGGCAAGACTTGAACATTGCTGTCTAGCCATGATCCCCAACATCTTGACAGAGCTTGAAGAATTTTGTAAGGAATAATGGGCAAATATCGCACATGCCAGGTGTACAAATCTCTTATAGACTCACCCAAGAAGACTCACAGCAGTAATTGATGGCAAAGGTGATTCTAACATGTATTGACACAGAGAGTTGAATACTTATGCAGTGACTATATTTTAGTTATTACATTTTTATTAATATTATTATATATTTGTTTTCCACTTTGACAGAGTATTTTGTGTAGATTGTTGACAAAATATTTGTAATCTATTTTGTAACCATAAAATGTGAAGAAATTCTGAATACTTTTGCAAGGCACTGTATATCAAACCGTATACGTTTTAAGGCAATATGCAATATTTAAAGTGCATAAATCAATATTTAAAATATAACTGCTTCATTTTTATGCATTATTAATATTGGTACCCCTTTACCACCAGGATGCATCGGTGTTTAAGGATTCCTGCATATTTTAATGTATTTTTTATGAGTACAGCTGGATAAGAGCAAGTCTATGTATTTAATGGCATTTGATATGTTCATTTTTTAACATGGTTTCAAGGCTAGGATTGTTAGGGAATAAGGTGAATTCATTAAATAAAATAAAAACTCTCAAAATGGCCACTTGCTGATGTTGTTCCTACTTGTTGTTCATATGTCTCAGTACTGGTCCAGACACTTTCATTTGGATTGAGTATTTCTGCCAGGAGATAAGGGAACAGAAGTGGCCTAACACAAGTTAAAGGGTACACTTGTTTTCCCCAACACCTGCAGAGTTCAAGTGTTTAATCACTGTCTCTAACCATAGGGAACCCAAGACAACAGGGGTTAATTGGATGGAGAGGAATCCTGCAATATTACATGTAAAAAGTACAAGTAACTCCCCATACAGGTACTCTACATACATCTTGATTTCAGGAGAAAACGTCTGCACAAGCAGTAGCCATTTTGCTACACTTTCTTCACAATCTCCATTTCACACAGTGAGATAGCGAACTATATCTGCTGTAAACTCAGCACAAAGAGTGAAACAGAGGAGGAGCTCTCCTTTGGTAATAGATGTTCGATGCAAGCTGCTCTTTGAAAATGGGGGTGATACTTGAATGAATAGAACATGAAACATGAGTTTGATGAAACGCGCAACATGCTGTGTAGCACATTGCAAGTTCCAAGAACATCCTCACCGTGTGAACATTAGACTGAAGGCTCTTAAGACCAGGGGCCTTATCCACAAAGTGTCTCAGAGTAGAAAATTGGTGGTAAGTGCTGAGAATAGAGACATTTAAACTCAATCTTATGGGTAAAAATCAAAGCTATGCATGAAGCCTTTTTAGTCATAGGAGTCCCACCTAGTCGACAGATATTTAGGACACCTCATGAGTTGAGTTACCAGCAGATGTCTTGATTATAGAAAATGTAGTCAGTGATTCCTGTTCTACGGGCAATTGCTTCGGAGTTGTTGAAAGAATGTTTTGATATTTCTACATGATCAACCCATAAATAAGCTAGACCAACATACTTTTGAAAATGATTTCACATGAGCCCTATTTCACATGATATGCCTACCTACTTATAACCACATAAGCTAATAAATTATCACATTTTTCTTTTGATTATTTAATTAACCTACGTCACTTGGTTTCAACTAATCCCTTCGGAGCGCAATAACACGTAAAAAAATATGCCTAAAGTAAAGGCATCTCGGGCCTATGTGAACTTTGATTGTGTTCGGTGAAAATTATTGACCTTTCAAACATGTTATGCAACATTATCGGCAAGTGATTTGATGCCAACTGTGACAAAGACATTTAGAGTTGTTAAATGGTAGTGTTGAGTGTGCTGATTTAACGGTAATATTTTAAGAAATGCCGCTTTTGGAATAAAAAAACGAATAAAAATACATGTTAAGCATAGCAACATATTAGACATTTTACATTTTAGTCATTTAGCAGACGCTCTTATCCAGAGCGACTTACAGTAGTGAATGCATACATTTCATTTCATACATTTTTTTTTTTTTTCCCTCCGTACTGGCCCCCCGTGGGAATCCAACCCACAACCCTGGCGTTGCAAACACCATGCTCTACCAACTGAGCCACAGGGAAGCAAAGACTTAAGAGTAGGCAAAGTGATCGTGTCAGTCGAATTCTATCAAACGTTTTACCATTGCAACATTTCACAGTCCCTTTCACCGTGGTTGTCTGAAACGTGCACAGCTGGTGATGCCTCATCGCGATTGGTTATTCCCAATCATTTACAACGATGTCAAAGAGCATTACTATTTTCCCTTTGTGGTACCTCAAACTGTACTGATTACCAGCTGAGAAACTGTTATGAGTTGATTTTACTCGTGGCTCAGACTTTGTCTGGGCAGTGTCATACCATCCTAAAACATACTCTGAGCTGGGAGTTTTTTTGTCTAAACAGGTTTTAACAGGATTCCTAGCACCTTTTCTGAGAAGCTTTGTGGATACGGGTCCAGGAGTCTCTGGGAAAATTCTAGTCCCTAAAGTAATCAATAACGTCTAAAGAAACTCACCAAACAATCGCCGTCAAGACCACACGCAGACACACAGACCTCTCCCCACCAAAAAATCACTATCAAGACCACAACCTCATGGGCAGAACCACACACACACACATACACATTCACACACAGAACACCACCAAACAACAATCACTGTCAAGACCACACTACCCCATTGACAGAAGTCTTCACCAAACAAGCCTCGTCAACAGTGGTTGGAGATGACAGCCACTGAGACACACACGCCCTTCCACGTACGCCACACACACACACACACACACACACACACACACACACACACACACACACACACACACACACACACACACACACACACACACACACACACACACACACACACACACACACACACACACACACACACACACACACACACACCCAACAATCCCTGTCAATGTTATGGTCTTGCTCATGTAGCTGTAGGAGATGACAGCTAAGAAGGGAGGAGGGACAGAGTGCAGCTGGGAAGTGCCTTTGGCTACCGAGAGCTGTCGATCACGCTGGCAGCAGACAGAAAAGTCAGTGTGTCCACTGTCATCATTCTCCACACTAGATGATGTCATCACGCTGGCAAACAGATGAGATACAGAGACGGAAATGGCACCCTACTCCTCATTATACTTTCAACCGAGGCCCAAAGGGAATAGGGTGTTTTACACAATATAATGTTAGGAATAGGTTGTGTTACACAATATAATGTTAGGAATAGGTTGTGTTACACAATATAATGTTAGGAATAGGGTGTGTGACACAATATAATGTTAGGAATAGGGTACCATTTCAGACGCAGTCAGAGAATCAGCTGGTGTGGTGTCGCTCCATCAGTCATACCTATGATACATCACCTCTCTGCTGTATAAATGACTAGCATATTGCATGTAGAGACATATGGCCAGGGTAAACACATGACATGCTATTTGATATGATGCCTGCCAGGGATGAGGCTTACAGCTGGGAGTCCTACTGGTCTTATTAAGGAATCTGTAAACATTTACACTCAGCATGCCTTCACACATACCTCCCTACACACACACACACATACATATGCACACACACACACACATACACATACACACACACACACACACACACACACACACACACACACACACACACACACACACACACACACACACACACACACACACACACACACACACACACACACACACACACACACACACACACAGACAGACAGACACACCAAACGCAACTTTAAATTATTCATATACCCTCTTGATTGGAGACTCACCCACAGCTACTACTGTCACCACATTCTGTGAATGAGATGTGAATGTATATACTGTGTTAGGTGACATAGAGAGAAGGGCTTTTTATAAGAGGACTTTTTTACAATACTGAGGTCTACTCCACATAGCCACACTCTTAGAAAAAAAGGTGCTATCTAGAACCTTAAAGGTTTCTTCGGCTGTCCCCATTGGATAACCCTTTTTGGTTCCAGGTAGAACCCTTTTGGAACCCTTTTTTCTAAGAGTGTAGTTGAGTGACAGTGAATCAGGCTGTGCTGAACTGCACCTCATTGACAGTGCTTAACCCCTGTCTTTTGCAGCGACTGTACACAGAACATGATTGGTGCTCAGACTTCAATAGGTCCAGTAGTTGTTGTTATGGTAGAAAGGCGTGGGCAGTGTTTGTATTGGAGAATCTAACTAGTCGTGACACACAAAAGCAGCACAGCGCTTCGAGAGCTTATTCCTGGCTCCCATAAAAGCTATTGTTCTGAGAGCAATAAGAATATCAGTGCACCTGTCCTACACTCGCACACTCGCACACACAAACACACACACACAAGCACACACACACAAGCACACACACACAAGCACACATAAGGCAAAGGGAGTTTTTTCATCTCACCCCGTCATCAGAGCTTAAAAGATGTCAATCTATATACACCGGTTTCACATTTAGCTGTATTCCAGTAAGATAGAAACAGCTTTCTGAAATTTGATTTAGCAGCGCCCTTTTGTGGCTATGTATTTCAGTGAATTAAATGTAAAATATCTGTTACACTAATACATTTTGTGCTATGCCTTTTCGAAGAGAAGAGAGTGCTTTGTGACTAATGGTCTGTGTCTGTCATGTTTCACCAGTTACCCCATTACTCATGAAACCAATTCAAATGCATGATTTAATCAAAGGACAGAAATCACTACAGAGAAGAGCTCTACAACTGTTTTCCCACCACAGGATCCATATTGGCCCTGGTGGAAGTAGTGCAGTAACTAGAGAATAGAGTGTCATTTGGGACGACGCCTGTAAAAACATGTTACAGCACAGCCTCTGTGCTTGATCCATCACTGTACTGTCTCTGTCTCTGTACATAACATTCAGCGAGTCAGACCCCAACATTGAGTTTCTGCAAGACATGGGATTTTTCAAATCCGCATCTCTTGCACACCACAAGACTGTGTTAGCCTGTAGAACTAAAGCTTATTTTGTGTAGCTAAGGCAAGGCCTTAGGTCTCAGGTAAACTACACTGAACAAAAACATGAACACAACATGTAAAGTGTTGGTCCCATGTTTCATGAGCTCAAATAAAAGATCCCAGAAATCCATCTACCTGAGATGTGTGGCATATCAAGAAGCTGATAAACAGCATGATCATTCCACAGGTGCACTTTGTGCTGGGGACAATAAAAGGCCACTCTAAAAGGTGAAGTTTTGTCACACAATGCAAAGTCACAGATGTCTCAGGAATGTCTACCAGAGCTGTTGCCAGATAATTGAATGTTCAATACTCTACCATAAGTGACCTCCAATGTCGTTTTAGAAAATGTGACAGCCCGTACAGCCAGCCTCACAACCGCAAACCACTTGTGTGGTGTTGTGTGGGCGAGCGGTTTGCTGGTGTCAATGTTGTGAACAGAGTGCCCCATGGTGGCGGTGGGGTTATGGTATGGGCAGGCATAAGCTACGGACAATGAACAGAATTGCATTTTATCAATGGCAATTTGAATGTGATGAGATCCTGAGATCCATTGTCGTGCTGTTCATTCGCCGCCGTCACCTCATGTTTCAGCATGATAATGCACAGCACCCATGTTGCAAGGATCTGTACACAATTCCTGGAAGCTAAAAATGTCCCAGTTCTTTCATTGCCTGCATACTCACCAGACATGTACCCCATTGAGCATGTTTAGGATGCTCTGGATCGATGTGTACGACAGTGTGTTCCAGTTCCCACCAATATCCAGCAACTTCTCACAGCCATTGAAGAGAAGTGGGACAACATTCCACAGGTCACAATCAACAGCCTGATCAACTCTCTGTGAAGGAGATGTGTATGTGTAGCGCTGCATGAAGCAAATGGTGGTCACACCAGATACTGACTGGTTTTCTGATCAACGCCACTAACTTTTTTTATGTACAGTATCTGTGGCCAACAGATGCATATCTCTATTCCCAGTCACGTGAAATCAATAGATTGGGGCCTACTGAATTTATTTAAATTGACTGACTTCCTTATACGAAATGTAACTCAGTAAAATCTTCCAAATTGTTTTCATGTTGCGTTTATATTTTTGTTCAGTATAATTACGTGAGTGTGGTTCACCATCTGAACCACATCCATTACCAAAGCCCCCTTTGTCTTTCTTTACACGCTGCTGCACAGAGTCAAGAAACGTCTTCACTTTCCAAGCAATTAGTCAGAGAAATGAGAGGAACCAACCCCCGGGTCAATCTGGACACAGTGGAAACGTGAGTTAGAACTGCAAACAGAACAGAATTACCACGACGACATGTTATGCAGTGTCTCCACGGCAACAACCACGTCGCTACAGCTGTTCGCGCATGTGCTCATCTCCCCTCCTAAATCAGGACGATCACACGCTACTTATAGATTACAAGCAGTTGGCAGTGTTGGTGCCCATGGTGATGATGATGATGACGATGAGGATTTTATCTGAAAATCAACTATAGTCAAATTCAGGAAATAATTCTACAGTTTTGGTTTATTTTTACACACAACAAGCACAGCCAAAATGTTTACTGGAGTCTGTAGTTGTTCTCTCTTGAATGACTTCTCCAAATCATTATGACAGTCCTGTGTCCAGACTTGTGGATATCGACTTTCTTTGTTCACATATGCTGTGCACGCATACATGCACGCACGCACACACGCACACACACACAGTGTACAAAAACACCCACAAATCTAGTTGTTTCAACACATTATAATTAAGTAACTGGTTCCACAGCCTTTTTTTTGTTTACTCAACTTTACGGTCAAAGTGTTACCTGAACTTAACATTTTTAGTTGGTTCCAACTTGAGAAAACATAGGAAACAATTCTGTCCACTTAAAATAATGTATTTTCTCTTACTGTCTTACTGTATGTTCATTCAACCCCAATTTTTTATTTTTGGTATCTTAACTAAAAAAAAGGCTGTATACAGTATCTAGTTACACAAACAGATTGTGGCATACAATGTTTTCAACTTACATATTTGAAACACATTGTGCATGTTTAGTTATACAGTAATTATTATTTGACATGTCCTCACCTGGGATTTGAACTCACAATCTCTTGGTTCATGACATTCTTAACTTCCTGCTACACCACCATGTCTGTGTCAATTACCAGTTCATCTGACTATTCTCTCATCATTGATTTGCTGTACTTATTTAATCAATTTGAGTTTTTTCTGTATAGTTGTCTAATGTTGGTGGGGCATATTTCTTTGTTTTAATGTTACTCCTTAATCACTATGATAAATCAAATATTTTTTCTTGAGTATACTTTTAACATAGCAGAGGTTTACTTTGAAGTACAAAGTGTAGCAATACCATTGAAATCAGTTACTGACACAGACATAGTTGTGTAGCAGGAAGATTGAAATGCTGTGAACCAAGAGGTTGTGAGTTCAAATCCCAGGAGACGGCACGTTGAATACTAATTCATGTAGAAATAAACATGAACATGCACAATGTAGTCATGTATGTTGTATGTTAATAGCACTGTGTTTGAAACTAGCTCCACAGCTGCCGCCTTGGTAAAACGCCAAAATAATCATTTCTATTTGAATAAACATATGATACATATTGAGCAAACAATTATTCTGAAGTTGACTTCATTTTTGTCTACGTTTCCTCATGTTGGAGCTAAGTTTTGGCCGACTAAAAATGTTAAATTCAGGTAACACTTTGACCGAAAAGTTGAGTAAACAAAAAAAAGGCTGTGGAATCAGGTACTTAATAATATTTAGTTGAAAAAAAAAATCTTACAGTGCGCACGCACGCACGCACGCACGCACGCACGCACGCACGCACACACACACACACACACACACACACACACACACACACACACACACACACACACACACACACACACACACACACCCTGAGAGGTTCCCAAGGTTCATTCTGCCCTTCTGATGTCTGTCTATCCAGCTAGCACTAACAACTACAGCCAATATTATCAGCCTATGGATACAGCATTATCAGCCTTGTGTACATAACGTGTACCATTTGTGTTTAGTATTTTTGCTTTACCCCTCACATGGCAAGCCGTTAGTGTCAAGTGACTCATCGTCCTGCGAATGTTTTGATGGAAAAACAAATAGTTTGTCAAAACTGCAACGCTGTGGCCCGTATCCATATAAACTCTTTATTCATCTGTATATGGAACGTGTAATTAGAATGTAATAACTACAATATCATTTCCATAACTATCCAGCTCATGTAGATAGGCTAGAGCAAGATTTTGATTCATTGGATAATATTTTAAACATGTTCGTATTATTCAAACATAACTAGCTCCTAAGCCCTTCTCCATCTGTTGAAACCAGAAACGTATGAGCCAGGTCAGGTAAACTCATTATAAGGCAAGCCATCAATACACTCTACAGCCATGCATAGCCATGGGCTGACCCACTTATAAAACACTGTGTACAATACTATATGTATAGGTTATACATGCACTCTCCCTGTAGTGGCCCTGGTCCTTTATCATATTCCATTTCTTTAAAGAAAAGGAAATTGTGTTCATACTGTTGACCTCTGTTATCATGAGAGGCACAGTGCTCGTCTTATCATTCACTTCCCAATGGGATGTCTCAGTCTGCACCTAGGGCAGGGGTTAGAAGCGTATTTAAAATATATATATATTTAACCTTTATTTAAGTCATTGAGATTTAAAATCTCTTTTTCAAGAGCGTCCTGGCCAAGATAGGCAGCGCCAAGTCATTACAAAAATTACAGACAAACAACATGAAAAACTACAAGTAATCTAGTAAAAACCATAGAATTCACAAGACTCTAACAAAATCAAAAACAGCAAGTTAAAAACATTGACAGGTCAGGGAATCAGTCTCAAAATCATTCATCAGTGATTTAAAAATACCAATCGGGAGAAGTTTGTCCAGTTTAAAAGTATTTTGTAAGGCGTTCCAAGCCGATGGCGCAGAGTACATAAAAGCCCTTTTACCAAATTCAGTTCGGACATTTGGAACAGTTAGCAAGATAAAGTCCAGCGAACGAAGAGACGACCCACCACATTTCTGAACAATAAAAATTCCCAAATAAAAAGATAGTAAACCAAAAATGGCTTTGTAAATAAAGGTATACCAGTGACTGAGCCTACGAGTGACTAGAGAAGGCCAGCCAACCCTGGTATACAAAGTGCTGTGGTGCGTAAGGGTTTTGCAGTTTAAAATAAATCTCAAAGTGCCATTGTAAAGGGTGTAAATTGATCTCAAACACTGAGTGGAAGCATTCATATTTAAAATATCCCCATAGTCTAGTAAAGGCTAAAATGTAGCTGATTTTATTGTATTTCATCAATAAATTTCATATTTTGTTCAATGATTCCACCGTGGCTGTAATATTCTCTCTACTAGCCTCCTTCTGGCTTCAAAAGAAAAACAGGACTTATTCCTAAAATAAAATCCCAATTTCAGCTTAAATTTTTTTGTAAGTTGTTGAAAATGCAATTTACAGTTTTTTACAGTCACTTTGGCACTAATTTCGGAACCTTGATGTCATTTTTCAAAACTCTAGACACAAAACTCACAACCGATGATCAAAATGCACATTTTTCTAAACTAACACTTTATCCAATTGCTTGGACACAATACACATAAAGCTAAGATCATTTGTTCATTAAACTAAAATCATCTGTTAAAAATGATACAACTTAACATCAAAGTATTACCATTTCAAAATGCAATTCACACATTACATCTGAGATGACTGTCTATTCATTTCATTACAATGATCTAACTATCAATTGATACAACTGATCAAAATTATAAATGACTGTTGCATTACTCTTAATGCATAGTTTTATGGAAACTGAGAAACAATATTCCATGTTTAGATCATGAAAGTTTCAGGATAACGAGATCCATTGACACCAATTACCGTGGAACATGAACCAATTAGACTACATTATCTATGGATGTAATATTTCATCATCATTCTTTATCAGACCCTGTTTCTATGGTCCCATGTACCACTTTTCCAGACCATGTTTTCAGATTTGACATTACTGTACACTCTATCTTATTAGGTACACCTATCTAGTACTGGGTAGGACCCCCTTTTGCCTCCACAACAGCCTGAATTATTCATTGTGTTGTATGTTAAGAAATGCCATTCTGCACACCACTGTTTTAAACAGCTGCTATTTGAGCATTTGTGGCCTTTCTGTTAGCTTGAATGAGTCTGGACATTCTCCTCTGACCTCTCTCATTAACAAGGTGTTTTTGCCCACAGAAATGCCGCTCACTGAATGTGTTTTGTTTATCGCACCATTCTCTGTAAACTCTGGAGACTGTAGTGCGTAAAAATCCCAGTAGAGCAGCTGTTTCTGAGATGCTGGAATCACCATGTGTGGCATCAACAATCATACCACGGTCAAAGTTGCTTAGATTACTCATCTTGCCTTCTAATGTTTGGTCGAACAACATCTAAAGCTCTCTACTCTATATACTCAATATATTGAGTTGCAGGCAGCCACATGATTCGCTGTTCGAATGTAACCTTCCTTGATGGGATAAATCAGGTCTGTAGAGCTGATGGCGTGACATATGTCATTGTGTGGGATAATGTCAGGTTCCACCATGCTCAAATGGTGCAAGCATGGTTTCAGGCCCATCCACAATTTACCACCCTGTACTTACTCTCCTTTCCTTAACCCGATTGAGGTATTTTTCTCCACATGGAGGTGGAAGGTATATGATAGGCGCCCTCACGAACAACCCGCCCTTCTCCAGGCCATGGATGACGCATGCAATGACATCATGGCAGACCAGTGTCAGGCCTGGATTCGCCCGAAGATTCTTCCCAAGATGTTTGGCTAACGAAAACATCCATTGTGATGTGGATCAGAACCTGTGGCCAAATCCCCAAGACAGGGTTGAGGGAAATATAGAAGTACAGTAATCAAGCCTTTATTTTGCTTTTTACAGTAAGCCAGGTGAGGAACACTGCAGTTGATGTTTTACTGTAGTTTTTTATTTTTTTGTAGCTAATTATTTTTGCTTTGATTCAAAGAAACCTATGTTGTGATTTTATTGTATTTCATCAATACATTTAATATTTTGTTCAATGATTCCACCGTGGCTGTAATATTCTCTCTACTAGTCCTTTTACAGTGATGTATTTACGTGTAGTAGCATAATGAAACATGTATCACATATTTTGTACTACAATATTTAATGATTGTACGAACAACTACACAGTGAAACTATCGGTATCTTGTGTGTGGGTGATCTAAATGAATGTTCCTATGGTATTTCATTATAAATGAGTTATTTGAACCAATGATTCTGCAAGTGCAAGGTTTCTTTAAAGATATGAATGCACAATGCAATGTTTTGAACATTGGACAGCCTGTGTTACAAGTGATGACAGTTTTGAGTTTTGTGTCTAGAGTTTTGAAAAGTGACCACAAGGTTCTGAAATTCGTGCCGAAGTGATTGTTAAAAACTGTAAAAGAGAGGCCGTCATCAATTAAAATTCCAAGATATTTATATGAGGTTACGGTCTCAATCTCATTGCCCTGACAGGTATGGTCCCCGGGTCGGATCCAGCCCATGAGGGGGTCCAATCACGCCCACGGCTGGTTCGAGTAAAGAATATATATATCAATATACTTTAAATGACTAAAATGGAAACTGTGTAGAAATGATAACGGACTTACATTTATACACTTTATAAATATGATGAGGCCCTTCCCATATATTTTCACTCTGAGAGAGTTAACGGAAATTAAGTCAACATAGCCGAGTAACAACAACACCAAGATTTCTTGAATCAAATGTCCTGTTCAGTTGTGCTGAAAGGTAGGTAAGGTGACAGACATTTCGATCACTCATCTGAATTAAAGGCGGGGAAAGTCACATCAATTTCGAATGACTAAATGTATTCTACGATGGGAAAGTAAACACTAGTGTTTAAAATCTGAACACTTATGAGATATAGGTGTTCTCCTGGTTGGAAACTGACTGGAAAAAGCTGACTATCATGTTTAATCTTGCATTCTAAACGTCTGTGTTTAAGATGAGAATGCTTACTGGCAAATCTAAACAGCTAACGGTTAAGTTTTAAACACTGACATTTAGGTTCGAGGTTCTAAGGAATTATCATGGTCCACACACCAACGCAGTCGTGAAGAGGGCACGACAACGCCTCTTCCCCCTCAGGAGGCTGAAAAGATTTGGCAGCTGCATTGAGAGCATCATGACTGGCTGCATCACCACTCGGTATGGCAACTGCTAGGCATCCGACCGCAAGGTGCTACAGAGGTTTGTGCGTACGGCCCAGTACATAAATAGGGCCGAGCTCCCTGCCATTCAGAACCTCTATACCAGGCAGTGTCAGAGGAAGGCCCTAAAATTGTACAAATCTCCAACATCCCATGTCATACACTGTTCTCTCTGCTACCGCAAGGCAAGCAGTACCGATGTACCAAGTCTGGAACCAACAGGACCCTGAACAGCATCTACTCCCAAGCCATCAGACTGCTAAATAGTTAGTGCATGTAACTTTTGGTTAACTATTTAACTATCTGCATTGACCCTTTATGCACTAACTCTTTTGACTCATCACATATGCTGCTGCTACAGTTAATTATCAATCCTGTTGCCGAGTCACTTTATCCCTACCTATATGTATCTACCTCAATTACCTCGTACCCCTGCACATCGACTCGGTACTGGTACCCCATGTATATAGCCATGTTATCGTTACTCATTGTGTATTTACAATGCATTCGGAAAGAATTCAGACCCCTTCCCTTTTGCGCATTTTGTTACGTTACAGCCTTATTCTAAAATTGATCAAACCATTTTTACCCATCAATCTACACACATTAACCCATAACAATTAAGCGAAAACAGGTTTTTAGAATTTTTAACAAATGTATTAAAAATTAAAAATGTAAATATCTTATTTACATAAGTACTCAGATCCTTTGCTATGAGACTCGAAATAGAGATCACGTGCATCCTGTTTCTATTGATCATCCTTCAGATGTTTCTACAACTTGACTGGAGTCCACCTGTGGTAAATTAAATTGATTCGACATGATTTGGAAAGGCACACACTTGTCTATATAAGGTCCCACAGTTGACAATGCATGTCAGAGCAAAATCAAAGCCATGAGGTCCAAGGAATTGTCCGTAGAGCTCCAAGACAGGATTGTGTTGAGGCAAAACATCTCTGCAGCATTGAAGGTCCCCAAGAACACATTGGCCTCCATCATTCTTCAATGGAAGAAGTTTGGAAGCACCAAGACTCTTCCTAGAGTTGGCCGCAAACTAAGCAATCGGGGTAGAAGGGCCTTGGTCAGGGAGGTGACCAAGAACCCACTGGTCACTCCGACAGAGCTCCAGAGTTCCTCTGTGGAGATGGGAGAACCTTCCAGAAGGACAACCATCTATGCACCACTCCACCAATCAGACTTTTATGGTAGAGTGTCCAGACGGAAGCCACTCCTCAGTAAAAGGCACATGACGGGCCTCCCGAGTGGCGCAGCGGACTAAGGCAGAGCATCGCAGTGCTAGAGGCATTACTACAGACCAGGGTTCATTCCCGGGCTGTGCCACAACCGGCCATGGCCGGGAGTCCAATAGAACAGTGCACAATTTGCTCAGCGTCGTCCGGCTTAAGGTAGGGTGTGGACGGGGCTTTACTTTGCTCATCGCGCCCTAGCAACTCCTTCTGGCAGTGCCAGGCGCCTGCAGGCTCACCCCGGGCGGCAGTTGAACGGTGTTTCCTCCGACACATTGGTGCGGCTGGCTTCCAGGTTAAGCTGGCGGGTGTTAAGGAGCATGGTTAGGTGGGTCATGTTTTGGAGGACACATGACTCCACCTTCGCCTCTCCCGAGCCCGTTGGGGAGTTACAGCAATGAGACAAGATCGAAATTGGGGAGAAAATGAATAAGGCACACGGCACGCTTGGAGTTTGACAAAAGGCACCTAAAGCACTCTCAGATCATGAGAAACAAGATTCTCTAGTGTGATGTAACCAAGATTGAACTCTTTGGTCTGAATGCCAAGCTTCACATCTGGAGGAAACCTGGCACCATCCCTACGGTGAAGCATACTGGTGGCAGCATAATGCTGTGGGGATGTTTTTCAGCGGCAGGGACTGGGAGACTAGTCAGGATTGAGAATAACAAAGCAAAGTACAGAGAGATCCTTGATGAAAGCCTGCTCCAGAGAGCTCAGGACCTCAGACTGAGGTGAAGGTTCCCCATCCAACAGGACAGCGACCCTACGCACACAGCCAAGACAACGCAGGAGTGGCTTCGAACAAGTCTCTGAATGTCCTTGAGTGGCCCAGCCAGAGCCCAGATGTGAACTCGATCAAACCTCTCTGGAGAGACCTGAAAATAGCTGTGCGGCAACGCTCCCCATCCAACCTGACAGAGCTTGGCAGGATCTGCAGAGAAGAATGGGAGAAACTCTCCAAATACAGGTGTGCCAAGCTTGTAGTGTCATACCCAAGACGACTCAAGGCTGAAATCGCTGCAAAAGATGCTTCAACAAAGTACTGAGTAAAGGGTCTGAATACTTATGTAAATTTATTATTTCCATTTTTTATTTTGAATACATTTGCAAAAATTTCTATAAACCTGTTTTTGCCTTGTCATTTTGCGGTATTGTGTGTAAATCGATGAGGGAAAGAAAATAATTGAATCCCCGTTGGGGAGTTGCAGCGATGAGACAAGATCGAAATTGGGGGGAAAATAAATTTATTTTATAATAAGGCACTTGACAGCCCGCTTTGAGTTTGCCAAAAGCCACCTAAAGCACTCAGACCATAAGAAACAAGATTCTCTGGTCTGATGTAACTCTTTGAACTCTTTGGTCTAAATGCCAAGTGTCACATCTGGAGGCAATCTGGCACCATCCCTATGGTGAAGCACGGTGCTGGCAGCATCATGCTGTGGGGATGTTTTTCAGCAGCAGGGACTGGGAGACTAGTCAGGATCGAGGGAAAGATGAACAGAGCAAAGTACAGAGAGATTATTGATGAAAGCCTGCTCCAGAGAGCTCAGGACCTCAGACTGAGGTGAAGATTCACCATCCAACAGGACAGCGACCCTAAGCACACAGCCAAGACAACGCAGGAGTGGCTTCGGGACAAGTCTTTGAATGTCCTTGAGTGCCATCAAACACATGGAAATAAGATAATATTCCACCTATTCCACTCCAGCCATTACCAGGAGCCCGTCCTCACCATTTAAAGTGCCACCAATTTCCTGTGGCTTACATTCAACAATGGAAATATGGCCAAACTCTAAAGGGATCGTTTCACATTCAAATAGATCTAACCAGCTCATTATACATGTAGATACAACTCTAAAGCCCTTTAATTTGAATGTTCTTTAACTGCTGTAACTTAAAAAAATACAATGGAAGGGTACTACCTGAATTTACACTCTACAGTAGCCAGTTAATAAGTTTTGCTAGGCTTATCTGAAGACGTGATTAGTGCATTAGTTTCCTTTGCACCGTTAAGTGCCCGTGTTGAATAATATAATACGTAGATGGTGTCCATAACGTAGATGGTGTCCCCATGCACCTCTATGCTTCAGAGGGGTTGGGTTAAATGCAGAAGACACATTTCGGTTGAACGCATTCAGTTGCGCAACTGACTAGGGTTCCCCTTTCCCTAATGTAGGCCTAAAGCCCACCTGCTCTGATCTTCGATACAGTTTCTTCAAATATTGTTTGGGGGAAATGAATTATTGATATTGATTTCTGTCTGATAAAAACCTCTTCTCTCCAAAACAGAAACTTTTCAGGAATTTGAAAAAATTACCATATTTTCCCATTAACGAAAAGGCAATTATGAAAGTTCAGAAGCAATTTTGAAAATATTTTCTTGGTCCTAGAATCATTAAATGATCAGAATACATTGAGGGGAGTTACTGCTTTAAATAAATGTAAACAAATAAAAGTTATGAAATTAGGCTAAAATGTAGGCCTACTCTCAGTGTAGAAACAATGCTATCTAATCTACTGCCTGTCTTTTCTTGGCCCTCTACAAAGACCATTATGATTGTGTCTTGTTTTATAGAAATGCTGATTCACCTTAACATCCATTGTTTTGTGGATGAGAGCTGCTTAAAGAGATGTCCATACTGTGGCAAAGATCAAAGGAGGCTAAACCTTTCACTTTAAGGTTGGCAATACCACTTCAATCAATTAACTAGCATGCTCATTATAGGCCCTAAGGTAAATATAGGCCATGCAAATCTGTACATGAAAGGCACCAGACTACTCTGAATATGTTTTGTTTTATTTCTTTTATTTCACCTTTATTTAACCAGGTAGGCTAGTTGAGAACAAGTTCTCATTTACAACTGCGACCTGGCAAAGATAAAACAAAGCCATGTGTCACAAACAACAACACAGAGTTACACATGGAATAAACAAACATAGGGTCAAAAATACAATAGAAAAAAAGTATATATACAGTGTGTGCAAATTAGGTAGGATAAGGGAGGTAAAGCGATAAATAGGCCATAGTGGCGAAATAATTACATTATGGAAATTAAACACTGGAGTGATAGATGTGCAGGAGATGAATGTGCAAGTAGATACTGGGGTGCAAAGGAGCAAAATAAATAAAATAAATAACAGTATGGGGATGAGGTAGTTGGATGGGCTATTTACAGATGTGCTATGTACAGGTGCAGTGATCTGTGAGCTGTTCTGACAGCTGGTGCTTAAAGTTAGGGAGGGAGATATGAGTCTCCAGCTTCAGTGATTTTTGCAATTCTTTCCAGTCATTTGCAGCAGAGAACTGGAAGGAAAGGCGGCCAAAGGAGTAATTGGCTTTGGGGGTGACCATTGAAATATACCTGCTGGAGCGCGTGCTACGGGTGGATGCTGCTATGGTGACCAGTGAGCTGAGATAAGGCGGTCTTTACCTATCAAAACTTATAGATGACCTGGAGCCAGTGGGTTTGGCGGCGAATATGAAGCGAGGACCAGCCAACGAGAGCATACAGGTCGCAGTGGTGGGTAGTATATGGGGCTTTAGTGACAAAACGGATGGCACTGTGATAGACTGCATCCAATTTGCTGAGTAGAGTGTTGGAGGCTATTTTGTAAATGACATCGCCTAAGTCAAGGATCGGTAGGATAGTCAGTTTTACGAGGATATGTTTGGCAGCATGAGTGAAGGATGCTTTGTTGCGAAATAGGAAGCCGATTCTCGATTTAATTTTGGATTCGAGATGCTTAATGTGAGTCTGGAAGGAGAGTTTACAGTGTAACCAGACACCTAGGTCTTTGTAGTTGTCCACATATTCTAACTCAGAACCATCCAGAGTAGTGATGCTGGACGGGCCGGCAGGTATGGGCAGCAATCAGTTGAAGAGCATGCATTTAGTTTTACTTGCGTTTAAAAGCAGTTGGAGGCCACGGAAGGGGAGTTGTATGGCATTGAAGCTCGTCTGGAGGTTAGTTAACACAGTGTCCAACGAAGGGCCAGAAGTATACAGACTGGTGTCGTCTGCATAGAGGTGGATTAGAGAATCACCAGCAGCAAGAGCGACATCATTGATGTATACAGAGAAGAGAGTCGGCCAGAGAATTGAACCCTGTGGCACCCCCATAGAGACTGCCAGAGGTCCGGACAACAGGCCCTCCGATTTGACACACTGAACTCTATCTGAGAAGTAGTTGGTGAACCAGGCGAGGCAGTCATTTGAGAAACCAAGGCTGTTGAGTCTGCCGATAAGAATGTGGTGATTGACAGAGTCGAAAGCCTTGGCCAGGTTGATGAATACAGCTGCACAGTATTGTCTCTTATCGATGGCAGTTATGATATCGTTTAGGACCTTGAGCGTGGCTGTGGTGCACCCATGACCAGCTCGGAAACCAGATTGCATAGCGGAGAAGGTACGGTGGGATTCGAAATGGTCGGTGATATGTTTGTAATCTTGGCTTTCAAAGACCTTAGAAAGGCAGGGTAGAATAGATACAGGTCTGTATCAGTTTGGGTCTAGAGTGTCTCCCCCTTTGAAGAGGGGGATGACCGCGGCAGCTTTCCAATCTTTGGGGATCTCAGACGATACGAAAGAGAGGTTGAACAGGCTAGTAACAGGGGTTGCAACAATTTCGGCTGATCATTTTAGAAAGAAAGGGTCCAGATTGTCTAGCCCGGGTGGGGTCCAGATTTTGCAGCTCTTTCAGAACATCAGCTATCTGTATTTGGGTGAAGAAAAAATGGGGGAGACTTGGGCAAGTTCCTGTGGGGGGTGCAGGGCTGTTGACCGGGGTAGGGGTAGCCAGGTGGAAAGCATGGCCAGCCGTAGAAAAATGCTTATTGAAATTCTTAATTATCGTGGATTTATCGGTGGTGACAGTGTTTCCTAGCCTCAGTGCAGTGGGCAGCTGGGAGGAGGAGGTGCTCTTATTCTCCATGGACTTTACAGTGTCCCAGAACTTTTTGGAGTTTGTGCTACAGGATGGAAATGTCTGTTTGAAAAAGCTAGCCTTTGCTTTCCTAACTGCCTGTGTATATTGGTTCCTAATTTCCCTGAAAAGTTGCATATCGCAGGGACTATTCGATGCTAATGCAGTAAAAACAGGATGTTTTTGTGCTGGTCAAGGACAGTCAGGTCTGGAGTGAACCAAGGGCTATATCTGTTCCTGGTTCTACATTTTTTAAATGGGGCATGCTTATTTAAGATGGTGAGGAAAGCACTTTTAAAGAATAACCAGGCATCCTCTACTGGCGGGATGAGGTCAATATCCTTCCAGGTTGATTAGAAAGGCCTGCTCGCTATGTGCTAATCTTGTAGGCCTTACTCTATATCCTAGAGCATATACATCTGTTATCTTCTATCAAATTGGATATAGTCAGGCTAGACATTCGGGCTAAAATTCGTTGGAGGAAAAGGAAGGACGTGATCATTTGGCTGAGAAAAGGTTATCTGCGTTTTATTTAGGCAGTTCGTGCATGGCCAGCTGCAGATCCTCCCTCGTGACGTGGCTGTAGGCAGCGCAGCCTGCAGGAGCACGAGGATGTGTCTTTTCAGCAGCTCAGCTCATGTTCAAGCTGCAGCAACAACTGACAGAATGAACTTCAGATAAAGTTACGTTCACACAATAATGCGATTGTTGTGGATAGTCTGGTTAATATAATAGTTCGTTTAATACGTTTACATGCTTTGCAAGAAGAACGACTTCCCTAATAAAATGTTTACATGGACACATCTGAAATCAGGCTGATGGAAAATGCAGAAAATCGCCAATCAAAATAAACGTTCTACCACAGTGACCATTATTTTTGTGTAGACTATTTGATTCTGAGTTCGGACATGTAAAGTATGTGAAAACTATTCACTTGCACATGCGTAGAAAGGTTGCTCAGAAAACCAGGTGTGTTATCGGTGTATGCTTACACGATTATTAAAATAAGCAGAGTAAGGTGTTAACATTACTAATGCCATACTCCGCCTTCTGCCATAATCAGTTTAATATCGATTTTTTTTTGTGTGAATGTAAACGTATTGAAAACCTCCACAGTTTTTTGTGTTGACGCTTAATCAATCACAACATTTTGTAACCTACCACTTGCATGATCTGTCATTAAATCATGACGGAAATGTAAAGGACTCAAACCTGTTTTCTACAGGGGTAATGCAGATGCAGCAACAGTAGTGCAGTTGAAATTATTATACATGTAGGCCTGTCATTATTTGGTTTCCAAAAATGTGTTCTAGTCTATCTCAGCGGCGTGGTAGGCTGATGGTGCAATGTGGTACTCGAGGGAATGATTGCATACAGTAACCTATAGGTCTGATTTTTTGTGTAGGCTACTTATCTTTTCTGATTAAATTGATTAGCTGGTGAACTGTATAACGGAAATGGTCCGTTCATCTAGGCAGACGCATTATTTTGATGCTACTGATGGTAGTAAATATGTTTTTATTTTCTATAAAGTTGATGTGCAGAAACATTGCCATGCACAGGTGGCATTTTACTGTTATTGCATCATCATTTTGTTTCGCCTGTTAACATACCAGAGCTAAAACGACATTTGACCTACTTTTCGAAAACAATTTATGTTGCATAATGAACAGGTTTTAAGGGTTAATACCGGGTAGTGGGTATAGACTACATGTTGCTGAACTAAGTTTAGTGAAACGCCGCACAATGCTGTGTTGACTTTAATTCATTGTGCTATATAGTGGTTATAAGTTATGTAACTATTTAAAATGGAGCCTTTTCACCACCCAACAACCACGACCCTGACTGTGATTAGGCTATAGACTGTAAATCATCGCATAACTGACATTATCTTGACACAGTGGTTGTGCGTAATGCTGTTACGCAATTAAACCTCCATGGCGTGTAGACTGCAGACTCACCTATGGTGGTGATGACTGTGATGGCAAAGTAAAAAGATCCAGCAAATTTCCACTGAACCCCAGCCCTGTGGGGCTCGGCCTCCATAATGATGGTCTCCAGTTTGCGGTAGTCGTCCTCGCTAATGTTATATTTCCCTTGGAGACGCTTCTCCTCTGCCTCCAGCTGTTCTTTCTCCCGCATCTCAAAATCTGACTCCAGGGCATCGAACACCGCGGCCCCGACCAGCAGGTACGTGAACGTGCAGATGATCAGGGACAAGGTCCGCACGTTCTGCCGCTTCATGACCACCAGGAACCGGCGAGTGAGGGGCTCATGTCCCCTCGTATCCCCCGGGAAGGCTGCGCAGCAATCGGGAAAGCGTTGGCAGCGGCTGGAAGAGGAGGGACAGACTGGCGCGTGTTGGTGACGGTGGGTGCGCTGGACGGAGGAGCAGTAGTGGAGACTGCTATGTGTGCGATCCCTGTAACAGGTCCCCAGATCCTGCTCCGGGTTCGCAGAGAGACACAGGAGACTGCTCGATCGCCGGGACCACGAGCCCTGCAGCCTAGAAACTCTGCGCAAAACCTGCCCAAACCAAGTCCTCCCGGCGCGTAGTGCCATCAACAAGCAGCTGCTAGATTCCTCTGTTGTCTTCTTATCCAAGAGTCAACGTTTTTATAACGAATTCAATGAAACACATATGGAAAATTAATGTTCGATTATTTTCGTTGTGAATCTGTAAATGTTTGATGCGGTATTTTCAGGTCGTGTATCATGCATTCCTGGAAGATTTAAAGAGAAGTGAACAGATCCACGATAGGTTAGATGAGGGTGAAGCATCTTTCCGCATTTGCTCCCAGTAAGTTTCAGTAAGCAGCAACCTGTTCATCTCGGCGCCTCATCCTCAAGTGGCAGGCTATTTTTAACAACGAACCATCCCCCCCATTCGCACATAATCAATTGGCTGTGTGGAATCCAGAAATACAGCTCAGAAATAGAAGACATCGCACGAAGTTATTTCCATTTGATTCACAATGTGCTGTGTTGAGTCGTCGATAAGACAGATGGGTAAATGAGGAGAGCAACACAACTGAGGATCCGGGAGAAAAAAAAACCTACTCACTCAATTGATTCGCGCTGTGGGGATCTGAACCCAGGCAATGATCAACACATTTAACCAGAGATGTAATGTAACACTGTGCACAGCATAATTCGTGTCAATTGCGCAATTATTTACTACAGGTTCCTTTCCTTATATCGGATCATATTGCCATGCGTTATTGTAAAAATAAAACTATTCCAAAACGGTGACTCGAAGAACCACCTCGTGATCAATAAATCAACATTGTCAACAGGTTCAGTTTCAAATGCTCCTTTCCTAGAATAGTGACGCGGTGTTCTGCCTCAGGACCAAAAGTGCATTGTCACTGTGTAGCCTACTTTAGCAACCAGGAGCAGGCAAACCCAAAATATCGGTATAGCGTAACTGATAAATGACAGAATTGGAAATTTCACAAAATCCAAATAATTAATGATCCTGTGCATGTCTCCCATTAGGCGCGCGGTGACTACCGGCTCAGCTGCGAGCATCCAAGTGCCCTCGAGGCTTGAGCTGATTTCTCCGCGGGCTTCCAATCAACTGGAGTTGAATTAGAAAAAACATCGGGTTTTTCCTCGTTAGTAGAAGTTACTTGAGGCCATGAATTAACGCTACTTTCAGAGGATAGAGAGACAGAGATGATGATGCCGAACACTGCGTGTCCTCACTGGCTACTGACGCTGAGTGTGTGGATTCTCTCTGCATCAAAGTTATCTCCTGTGAGAAGTGTGGCAGGCTAGATCATTTAAGAGACCGTTGCGATCTGATTATCCCGCTGTTCTATTTTAGTCCACTCTATTTTAAGACATTCCAATTGTTGAACATGTTTACTTCAATCCGTCTTCCTCCCCAGGGACATCTCTTAATATCCCTCCCCCCTTGTCACCCCCACCCCTCTCATCACCACCCCTCCGCCAGCGACCACTACCACTCATTATCAATACGAGTTTACTTTCAAATACATGACTGCCTCACATATGATTGCTCTGCCAGCCGGGTTAGCCCAAATGTAATGAAACGCTAAATCGTTGTATGTGCCGGTAGCCAACAGCTGCTGTCCATGGTGCTAGTTTACAGTCAGGGTTCGCATGCATGTGCACTGGAAGGACTAGGAAGCACCGTGCTGCAGCAGAATAATGCATTCATCTATGAAGATAAGAAACCGTATCTGAGGAAAATATTCTTCACGTGTCAATTCCTCCTGTTCTTTTTCTGTAATTAGATATGATATAAGTCTGTATTTCCTTGATTGTGTAATTATTAACAAGTTGTGATGCTGGTTTGATGTACTGTCAAATTCTCTAAAACAACGTTGGAGGCGGCTTATGGTAGAGAAATGAACATTCAATTATCTGGCAACAGCTTTGGTGAACATTTCTGCAGTCAGCATGCCAATTGCAAACTCCTTCAACACTTGAGACATTTGTGGCATTGTGTTGTGTGACAAAACTGCACATTTTAGAGTGGCCTTTTATTGTCCCCAGCACAAGGTGCACCTGTGGAATGATCATGCCGTTTAATCAGCTCTTGATATGCCACACCTGTCAGGTGAATGGATTATCTTGGCAAAGGAGAAATACTCTAACAGGGATGTAAACAAATTTGTGCCAAGATTTGAAAGAAATAAGCTTTTTGTGCATATGGAACATCTCTGGGATCTTTTATTTCAGCTGATGAAACATGGGACCAACACTTTGCTTACATGTTGCGTTGATATTTCTGTTCAGTGTCTCTTTTAACATGGTGAACTGATAATTCCAAGGGGTAGATAGACCTATCAACCATCCCTCTCACATGCCCCTCTTTATCCAACGAAATCAAAACCTTAAGATTTCCACAGTTTGAAATCCAATTATCAAAATGAATGATCTACAGCATCATTAGATCACAGCTTTCACAGTCTCAGGATCAATCTTTTGTCAGAAATTAAAAACAGCTATTCTCTGGTCTGATGTCAGTTTCATCTGTATGGAAGACAGGCCTCAGAGTGCACCCAATCCACTCACTGTAATCAAGGCAATGTAGTGCCAATCCTTCAATACACTCTGACTCTATGATTTAGTCTTTTGTCTTTTGAGGGAAGTGTGAACTTAAAATCCCGTTGAACTTCATGATAGCATACTTAAATACGCTCAACTGTCAGTTCTCTGCCTTCTAAGGGGCCATAGGGAAAACTCATCCCTAAGGCAGGCTCACATGATCGAATGTTAACCATGGCTAATCAGAAAATAAAACCTTTGGTCCTTTCTGAGAAGGGTCATACTGGATATTAGTCTATGCCAGAGGGCCAGCCCTACTCCTAGAGAGATACAGAATGTGCAGGGGTTTGATCTAGTCCAACTCCCATCTGATTCAGAAAATCAAGGTCCTGACAAGCAGCAGGGGCGGCAGGTAGCCCACTGGTTATAGCGTTGGACTAGTAATTGAAAGGTTGCAAAATTGAATCCCCGAGCTGACAAGGTAAAAATCTGTCATTCTGCCCCGAACTAGGCCATCATTGTCATAAGTGTCGTAAGGGACAGACCAAGGCACAGTGGGTATAGTGCTCATCTTCTTTCTTTATTTAGAGAGAACACTCAAACACAATAAACAAACGACAAAACAGTTCCGTAAGGCACACAGGCTATACAGAAAACAACCACCCACAAACCCAAAGGAAAAAAGAGCTGCCTAAGTATGGCTTCCAATCAGAGACAACGAAAGACACCTGCCTCTGATTGGAAACCATACTCCATACACATAGAAAATGAACATAGAAAATGAAAACTAGAACCAATCCCCTCTAAATAAACCAACCCCAAAACACACAAAAACAACACCCCCTGCCACGCCCTGACCATACTACAATGACAAATGACCCCTTTACTGGTCAGGACATGACAATCATTGTAAATAAGAATTTATTCTTAACTGACTTGCCTAGTTAAATAAAGGTTAAAAAAAAATAAAAACAGCTAATTTGTAGAATCAGGTGCGTTAGAGTAGGATTGGAGCAAAAACCTACAGGAGGGCTATACTGTAGCTCCCCAGGAATAGGGTGACTGGCTACCCCCTAGTACATTTTTACCATCATTTGAGAGTTACTGGGATGAAAACGATCAATGAGTCCCTCCAAGTTTATTAAGTGAAGTGCCCTTCACATTTTAATTAGCCCAGAGTGCTTTCTATTGTAAGTTACTGATGGGTAGCACAGCTATCTGCCCTAAACCTCTCCCTCAGAGTCAACAAAATTAAGGATCATGGACTACCGGAGACAGCAGAGAGAGCACGCCCCCATCCACATTGATGGGGCCACAGAGGAGAGGGTCAAAAGCTTCAAGTTCCTTGCACATCACTGCCGACCTGAAATGGTCCCTTCACACAGACATTGTGGTGAAGAAGGAGCAATAGCGCCTATTCAACCTCAGGAGGCTGAATAAATTCCGCTTGGCCCTTAAGACCCTCACAAACTTCTACAGATGCACCATTAAGAGCATCCCCACCCATCATCAGGGGAAAAATGCCTACCCTCCAGGACATTTACAGCACCCGGTGTCACAGGTGTCCCGACACCCGGTCACAGGTGTCCAAGGTGTCCCATATACATACTGCTAAAAAAAATAAAGGGAACACTTAAACAACACATCCTAGATCTGAATGAAATAAATAATCTTATTAAATACTTTTTTCTTTACATAGCTGAATGTGCTGACAACAAAATCACACAAAAATAATAAATGCAAATCCAATTTATCAACCTATGGAGGTCTGGATTTGGAGTCACACTCAAAATTAAAGTGGAAAACCACACTACAGGCTGATCCAACTTTGATGTAATGTCCTTATAACAAGTCAAAATGAGGCTCAGTAGTGTGTGTGGCCTCCACGTGCCTGTATGACCTCCCTACAACGCCTGGGCATGCTCCTGATGAGTTGGCGGATGGTCTCCTGAGGGATCTCCTCCCAGACCTGGACTAAAGCATCCACCAACTCCTGGACAGTCTGTGGTGCAACGTGGCGTTGGTGGATGGAGCGAGGCATGATGTCCCAGATGTGCTCAATTGGATTCAGGTCTGGGGAACGGGCGGGCCAGTCCGTAGCATCAATGCCTTCCTCTTGCAGGAACTGCTGACACACTCCAGCCACATGAGGTCTAGCATTATCTTGCATTAGGAGGAACCAAGGGCCAACCGCACCAGCATATGGTCTCACAAGGGGTCTGAGGATCTCATCTCGGTACCTAATGGCAGTCAGGCTACCTCTGGCGAGCACATGGAGGGCTGTGCAGCCCCCCAAAGAAATGCCACCCCACACCATGACTGACCCACCGCCAAACCGGTCATGCTGGAGGATGTTGCAGGCAGCAGAACGTTCTCCATGGCGTCTCCAGACTCTATCACGTCTGTTACGTGCTCAGTGTGAACCTGCTTTCATCTGTGAAGAGCACAGGGCGCCAGTGGCGAATTTGCCAATCTTGGTGTTCTCTGGCAAATGCCAAACGTCCTGCACGGTGTTAGGCTGTAAGCACAACCCACACCTGTGGACGTCGGGCCCTCATACCACCCTCATGGAGTCTGTTTCTGACCGTTTGAGCAGACACATGCACATTTGTGGCCAGCTGGAGGTCATTTTGCAGGGCTCTGGCAGTGCTTCTCCTGCTCCTCCTTGCACAAAGACGGAGGTAGCGGTCCTGCTGCTGGGTTGTTGCCCTCCTACGGCCTCCTCCACGTCTCCTGATGTACTGGCCTGTCTCCTGGTAGCGCCTCCATGCTCTGGACACTACGCTGACAGACACAGCAAACCTTCTTGCCACGCTCGCATTGATGTGCCATCCTGGATGAGCTGCACTACCTGAGCCACTTGTGTGGGTTGTAGACTCCGTCTCATGCTACCACTAAAGTGAAAGCACCGCCAGCATTCAAAAGTGACCAAAACATCAGCCAGGAAGCATAGGAACTGAGAAGTGGTCTGTGGTCCCCACCTGCAGAACCACTCCTTTATTGGGGGTGTCTTGCTAATTGCCTATAATTTCCACCTGTTGTCTATTCCATTTGCACAACAGCATGTGACATTTATTGTCAGTCAGTGTTGCTTCCTAAGTGGACAGTTTGATTTCACAGAAGTGTGATTGACTTGGAGTTACATTGTGTTGTTTAAGTGTTCCCTTTATTTTTTTGAGCAGTGTATATATATATGTGTGGAAAAAGTCAATGGGTGTGAATAGCTTCTGAAGGCACTGTATATTTATATTCCGGACTCTGACATTTCCTGTTATGATATTTCTTAATTTGGGGGGGTTTATGTGTGTATTGTTTTTATTGCCAGGTATTACTGCGCTGTTGGAACTAAAACACAAGTATTTCACTGCACCTGCGATAACATCTGCAAATCTGTGGACCGACCAATAAACCTTGATTTTATTTTGATTGACCACATCCCAGTTCGAACCTAACCCAAGCCTCAACCAAACCTAACCCTAGGCCTAGCTTCATGTCCACATCCCGGTTCAACACTAACCCAAGCCTCAACCAAACCTAACCCTAGGCCTAGCTTCATGTCCACATCCCAGTTTAAACCTAACCTTAACTCTAGTCTCAACCACAACCCTAGCCCTATTATGTGCTTCAATAATCACCCTAACTTTTTAAATGTACAGTTTAAAGCAAACATGATCATTCCCTCTCCCTCTGTCTCTCTCACTCTCTAACACTGTACATACATGTACACATACAAACACTGCATTCAGAAAACAAAAAATCTCACATCTGAATTCGTTTTAGGAAGAGAGAGGGGTGGTGATGGGGTACATTCACTGGAAAATAACGAAGTTTCTACACTGTAATGCATAAATCAAGTTTCAAACCGTGCATAACTGCAACCATTTGGAGTCTGAATAGCTCCTTCAATCAACACTGTCTGGATGGTTCTTCATTTTACTGAACCTTTATTTAACTAGGCAAGTCAGTTAAGAACAAATTCTTATTTACGATGACGGCCTACACCGGCCAAACCCGGACGACGCTGGGACAATTGTGCGTTTCCCTGTGTGACTCCCAATCACGGCCGGTTGTGATACAGCCTGGATTCAAACCAAGGTGTCTGTAGTGACGTCTCTAGCTCTGAGATGCAGTGCTATAGACTGCTGCGCCACTCGGGAGCCCCAGTGTTCTATCTATACCATCTATATATAACTCCATATTTTCTACTCATCTCTCGTGTCTCTGCTCTCCTCCCACCTACAGAGCTGTACATATTCCTGGAGAAGAGTAAAAATAAAGTTGGATAACGGCAGCAGGGGCCTACAGTACTTTAGAGGAAGTCTCCATGGTATGGACGAAGTGGATCACTAGATGAGGGTGATTATTTTCCTCAATAGAGTAGCTATCAGTAAGGTCAGAGCTAGAAAGGGCATGGGGTGTTGGTTCAGGAAAGTATATTTTGGGGGGGGGGGGGTCGAGATTACATGATACTTATGTGGTTTAATGCAGTTTTTGGAATGTATTGCAAATTGCCAAATATAAAGCCTCTGTGTGTTAAATACAATATACTGTACTACTATGGACAAAAAACTATTATTTAATTTAGGTAAGATTCTAAAATAAATTGCATTATGTGAAATATATGATAAATCATGCTATGTGCACATAGTGTAAATATCTTTTAACCCCTTTTTCTCTCTCTCTCTTCCTCTTTCTGTTCGTTTCATTCACTCTCCGTCTCTCTCTCTCTCTCTCCCTCTCTCTTCCTGTCCATTTTATTCTCTCTCTCTCTCTCTCTCTCTCTCTCTCTCTCTCTCTCTCTCTCTCTCTCTCTCTCTCTCTCTCTCTCTCTCTCTCTCTCTCTCTCTCTCTCTCTCTCTCTCTCTCTCTCTCTCTCTCTCTCTCCCGCAGTGCATGCTGGGAGTTTTTTGGAGTTTGAGTGTTTGGTGTGGAGGGCTCTGTCCTAACTTTTTTTTCTCTCTCTTCCTCTTTCCGTTCGTTTCACTCTCTCTCTTTTTCCCTCTCTTCCTCTCACTCTCTTTCTCTCTCTCTCTTCCTCTCTTTCTGTTTGTTTCATTCACTCTCTTTTTCTCTCTCTGTTCGTCTCTCTCTCTCTTTCGCTCTCTGTTCGTCTCTATATATTTCTGTTCGTTTCTCTCTCTCTCTCTCGCTCTTTCCATTCGTTTCACTCTCTCTCTGTCTCTCTTCCTCTCTTTCTGTTCGTTTCATTCACTCTCTTTTTCTCTCTCCCGTTCGTTTTATTCACTCTGTCTCTCGATCTCTTCTACTCTCGCTCCCTCTCTGTTTATGTTCGTTTCATTCACTCTCCGTCTCTCAATTCAATTCAATTCAATTTGCTTTATTGGCATGACATAATAATGTACATATTGCCAAAGCTTATTTTGGATATTTACAATATGAAAAAAAAAGGAGAATCAAAATTGTCAATGGGACAACAGTAACAACAATAACCAAGGGTCAAAATAACCATACATTGAACAATAACAATAAGCATACAGTAGAGGACATGTGCAGGTTGATTGGTCTGTCAGACACTGTCCCTCAACTTATGGCAGGCAGCAATGTAGTGTGCTGTCAACCCACAGCTCTCTGCGTCCTCCCCCAACAGGACGGGTAGCCTATCCTCATCAGAGAGGTCTGTGAAACCTTGAATAAGGGTTTCAAATTTGGTGAAATGACACTCTCTAATTGTTTTATATTTTTCACATTTTGTCAGGAAATGCAGCTCCGTCTCAGGTTCTGCTGTTGTGCAGTGGTTGCACAGCCTTTCCTCTACAGGGAGCCAGGTTTTCCTGTGTCTACCCTTCTCAATGGCAAGGCTGTACTCACTGAGCCTGTACGTTGTCAAGGTTTTTCTAAGGTTTTGATCAGTAACCATGGTCAAATATTTAGCCATAGTGTACTGTCGATTTAGGGCCAGATAGCACTGCATTTTGCTTTGTGTTTGTGCTTGTGTTTCCCAAGAAGCAATGTAGTTTTGTTTTGACTGTGTTATAATTTGGTTAATTCTGATTGATTGGATGTTCTGGTCCTGAGGCTTCAGTGTGCTAGTAGAACAGGTTTGTGAACTCAGGACCAGCTGGATGAGGGGACTCTTTTCTTTGCTCAGCTCTTGGCATTGCAGGGCTTGGTAATGATATGAGAGGGGGTCACTGTATTTTAAATGTTTCCAAAACTGAATTGCTCTTTTTTGAGTTTTTATTATTAGTGGATATTGGCCTAATTCTGCCCTGCATGCATTGTTTGTAGTTTTCCTCTGGACATGTTGGAGAATCTTACAATCTTACAATCTCTCTCTGTCTCTCTCTTTCTGTTTCATTCTCTCCGTTAGTTTCATTCACTTTCTTTTCTCTCTCTCTCTCTCTCTCTCGCTCTCTCTCTCGCTCTCTCGCTCTCTCTCTCTCTCCTCTCTCTTCCTCTCTCTGTTCGTCTTTCTCTCTCTGTTTGTCTCTCTCTCTCTTTCTCTCGCTGTTCATTTCTCTCTCTTTCTCTCTCTATTCGTCTCTCTCTCTTTCTCTCTCTGTTCGTTTCACTCACTCTCTCTTTTTTCTCTTCCTCTCTCTCTCCCTCTATTTCTGTTCGTTTGATTCACTCTCCATTGTTCTCTCTCTCTCTCTCTTTCTGTTCGTTTCATTCACTCTCTGTTAGTTTCATTCACTCTCTTTTTTCTCTCTCTCTCTGTCCATTTCACTCACTCTCTCTTTTTCTCTCCCTTTCTTTCCATTCGTTTCACTCACTCTCACTTTTTCTCTCTCTTCCTCTCACTCTCTTTCTCTCTCTTCCTCTCTTTCTGTTCATTTCATTCACTCTCTTTTTCTCTCTCCTGTTCGTTTCATTCCTGTCTCTCTCTTTCTCTCTCTGTTTGTTTCTCTCTCTTTCTGTTCATTTCATTCTCTCTCGCTCTCTTCCTCTCTATTTCTGTTCATTTCACTCACTCTCTTTTTCTCTCTCTCTTCCTCTCTCTCGCTCCCTCTCTATTTCTGTTCGTTTCATTCTCTCTATTTATGTTCGTTTAATTCTCTCCTCTCTCTCTCTCTCTGTTTGTTTCATTCTCTCTCTCTGTTCATTTCATTCTCTCTCTCTCTGTTCGTTTCATTCTCTTTTTCTCTCTCTCTGTTCGTTTCATTCTCTTTTTCTCTCTCTCTGTTCGTTTCATTCTCTTTTTCTCTCTCTCTGTTCGTTTCACTCTCTTTTTCTCTCTCCTGTTCGTTTCATTCACTCTGTCTCTCTCTCTCTTCCACTCTCGCTCCCTCTTTATTTCTATTAGTTTCATTCACTCTCCGTTTCTCTCTCTCGCTCTCTCGTTTTCTGTTTTCATTCACTCTCTTTTTCTCTCTTCCTCTCTTTCTGTTAATTTCATTCACTCTCTTTTCTCTCTCTTCCACTCTTCTGTTTTTCATTCACTCTCTCTCTTCCTCTCTTTCTGTTCGTTAAATTCACTCTCTCTCTCCCTTCTTTCTGTTTGTTTCATTCACTCTCTTTTTCTCTCTCTCCCTTTTTCTCTGAATTTTATTCTCTCTCTTTCTGTTCATTTCATTCACTCTCTTTTTCTCTCTCTCCCTCTTTCTGTTCATTTCATTTACTCTCCTTCTATCTTATTTTTCTGATCGTTTCATTCACTCTCTCTTTTTCTCTCTTCCTCTCTTTTTGTTTGTTTCATTCATTTTCCGCCTCTCCCCTCTCTCCCTCTTTCTGTTCATTTCATTCACTCTCTTGCTATTTTTCTCTCTCTTCCTCTCTCTCTGTTTGTTTCATTCACTCTCTCTCTTCCTCTCTCTCTGTTCGTTTCATTCACTCTGTCTCTCATGATAGAAAAATGTCAAGATGATGTTTTAATGGTTGATGGTTTGGTGATAACCTACAGCCTGCATTCCATAGAATAAGTTGGTGTTTGTGACCCGAGATGGAGGGAGCCTGGAGGAGTAGAACAAACCCCTGTTTGTTTCTAATCATCTTTGCATCTGAGAAACAACACCCGGTGCACATAACTCACAAGATGAACCCAAGATAGATTGTGATGCCCTGTGCTACCGGGGAGGGGTGGAACCAGCCATGATTAAGCGTTTTTTGTGTCAGCTATATAAGACCCATGATTCCTCTGTAAGGTTGGGCTCTCAACTATCACCGACGGGTGGTCGTTGACCAGCTTCATTATTGCAATTCTTAATCGATAATAAAGATTGATTATTTGAAGAAATAACAAAGTCTCTCTCACTTAATAAATCATTTTTCCACAACATACATGGCAACGAGGATGGGATCCTTATGTCTGTCTGCTGACCGCTCCTGAGGACCAGGGTCAACCGTGCATGGGAATCACTCGAGGTGTGTTTCAAGGCAACCCGCACTTCACTAAGGAAGCAGAAAGGGACCTGCCCAAGGTGCTCCAGAGGGGGCTGGTGGATGGATACAGGATCTCGAACAAAGACAAATTGAATAGGGTGAGACTAACATTTCTTGGAAACAATTAATAAAAAACAAAGTCGAGATTATGAGGTCCTGATAGTATTGTCATAATAAAGACGGCGTCGAGACTGTACTGCCCTAGAGTAAAAGACGGCGTCGAGACTGTACTGCCCTAGAGTAAAAGACGGCGTCGAGACTGTACTGCCCTAGAGTAAAAGACGGCGTCGAGACTGTACTGCCCTAGAGTAAAAGACGGCGTAGGGACTGTACTGCCCTAGAGTAAAAGACGGCATCGGGACTCTACTGCCCTAGAGTAAAAGACGCCGTCGACACTGTACTGCCCTAGAGTAAAAGGCGGCGTCGGGACTGTAGTGCCCTAGAGTAAAAGACGGCGTAGGGACTGTACTGCCCTAGAGTAAAAGACGGCGTAGGGACTGTACTGCCCTAGAGTAAAAGGCGGCGTAGGGACTGTACTGCCCTAGAGTAAAAGACGGCGTCGAGACTGTACTGCCCTAGAGTAAAAGACGGCGTCGGGACTGTACTGCCCTAGAGTAAAAGACGGCATCGGGACTCTACTGCCCTAGAGTAAAAGACGGCATCGGGACTCTACTGCCCTAGAGTAAAAGACGGCGTCGAGACTGTACTGCCCTAGAGTAAAAGACGGCATCGGGACTCTACTGCCCTAGAGTAAAAGACGGCATCGGGACTCTACTGCCCTAGAGTAAAAGACGGCATCGGGACTCTACTGCCCTAGAGTAAAAGACGGCATCGGGACTGTACTGCCCTAGAGTAAAAGACGGCATCGGGACTCTACTGCCCTAGAGTAAAAGACGGCATCGGGACTCTACTGCCCTAGAGTAAAAGACGGCGTCGAGACTGTACTGCCCTAGAGTAAAAGACGGCATCGGGACTCTACTGCCCTAGAGTAAAAGACGGCATCGGGACTCTACTGCCCTAGAGTAAAAGACGGCATCGGGACTCTACTGCCCTAGAGTAAAAGACGGCATCGGGACTGTACTGCCCTAGAGTAAAAGACGCCGTCGACACTGTACTGCCCTAGAGTAAAAGGCGGCGTCGGGACTGTAGTGCCCTAGAGTAAAAGACGGCATCGGGACTGTAGTGCCCTAGAGTAAAAGACGGCATCGGGACTGTAGTGCCCTAGAATAAAAGACGCCGTCGACACTGTACTGCCCTAGAGTAAAAGACGGCGTAGGGACTGTACTGCCCTAGAGTAAAAAGACGGCGTCGGGACTGTAGTGCCCTAGAGTAAAAGACGGCGTCGGGACTGTAGTGCCCTAGAGTAAAAAGACGGCGTCGGGACTGTAGTGCCCTAGAGTAAAAGACGGCGTCGGGACTGTACTGCCCTAGAGTAAAAGACGGCGTCGGGACTGTACTGCCCTAGAGTAAAAAGACGGCGTCGGGACTGTACTGCCCTAGAGTAAAAGACGGCGTCGGGACTGTACTGCCCTAGAGTAAAAGACGGCATCGGGACTGTACTGCCCTAGAGTAAAAGACGCCGTCGACACTGTACTGCCCTAGAGTAAAAGGCGGCGTCGGGACTGTAGTGCCCTAGAGTAAAAGACGGCATCGGGACTGTAGTGCCCTAGAGTAAAAGACGGCATCGGGACTGTAGTGCCCTAGAATAAAAGACGCCGTCGACACTGTACTGCCCTAGAGTAAAAGACGGCGTAGGGACTGTACTGCCCTAGAGTAAAAAGACGGCGTCGGGACTGTAGTGCCCTAGAGTAAAAAGACGGCGTCGGGACTGTACTGCAGTTCTTAAGATTCTAAGATTTTGAAGCAATCGTCATAATAGAAAACAAGTCGTGACCGTACTATCCTGAACAGAGAAATGCAGAGTCGTGACCGTGCTGTCCTGAGAAGAGAAATACAGAGTCGTGACCGTGCTGTCCTGAGAAGAGAAATACAGAGTCGTGACCGTACTATCCTGAGAAGAGAAATATGGAGTCGTGACCGTACTATCCTGAGAAGAGAAATACAGAGTCGTGAACGTGCTGTCCCGAGAAGAGAAATACAGAGTCGTGACTGTGTTGTCCCGAGAAGAGAAATACAGAGTCGTGACTGTGCTGTCCCGAGAAGAGAAATACAGAGTCGTGACCGTGCTGTCCCGAGAAGAGAAATACAGAGTCGTGAACGTGCTGTCCCGAGAAGAGAAATACAGAGTCGTGAACGTGCTGTCCCGAGAAGAGAAATACAGAGTCGTGAACGTGCTGTCCCGAGAAGAGAAATACAGAGTCGTGAACGTACTTCCGTCTTCAGAAAATATCGTTATAATAAAAAGTAAGTTCTGATTATACTGTCCTAATAGGTGAAAACACGGAGTCGTGAACGTACTGTCCTTGTAAGGAAAGGCGTGAAATGCATTATAAATGCCCTGGGTTAGTATACAGTAGTAAAATGCAAATGTGCATATTATGTCATTCCAGGAACTAGTCCTTAAGTATAAATGCATAGGAGTAAGAAAATATTTCTGCAGGTTATAAAAATATTGATTAAGTATGTTTGTCAACTGTACTGTGTGAATGGTGATATGAGAGACGTGTGAATGGTGATATGAGAGATGTGTGAGGGTGGAAATAAGTGTAAATCTGGAGATGTGGTAATAAGAGATTGAAATTTGCATAATTTGAAATGTGAAATTATGTGGATATATTGAAGCAACATCTCAAGACATCAGTCAGGAAGTTAAAGCTTGGTCTCAAATGGGTCTTCCAAATGGACAATGACCCCAAGCATACTTCCAAAGTTGTGGCAAAATGGCTTAAGCTGTTAGTGATCCCTTCGCTCGCCAATCCCTTTAGCGGGATCAATTTGACAACATCCAGTAAAATTGCAGAGCGCCAAATTCAAACTACAGAAATACCAATATTCAAGATTCACGAAAATATAAGTGTAATACATCAAAATAAAGCTTCACTTCTTGTTAATCCAGCCACAGTGTCAGATGTCAAAAAGGCTTTATGGCGAAAGCAGATCATGGGATTATCTGAGGACAGCGCCCCGCATACAAACACATGAAAATAATTTTCAACCAGGCAGGTGGTTGACACAAAAGTCAGAAATAACGATATAATAAATGCCTTACCTTTGAAGATCTTCTTCTTTTTGCAATCCCAAATGTCTCAGTGACACAATGAATGGTCGTTTTGTTCGATAAATTCCTTCTTTATATCCCCAAAATGTAAATTTATTTGGCGCGTTTGATTCAGAAATACACCGGTTCCAACTCGCCCAACATGACTACAAAGTATCTAATACGTTACCTGTAAACTTGGTCCAAACATTTCAAACAACATTCCTAATCCAACCTAAGGTATCCTAAAACCTAAATAATCGATAAAATTTAAGACTGGACAAACTGTTTCCAATACCGGATAAAAACAATGTGAAGCGCGTTCCAGTTCACGCGCACCAAACACTAGAGTCCACCTAGAGTGACACTTGCAAAGAACTGCCATACTTCTTCATTTCTCAAAAGAAAAACGTCGAACAATTTCTAAAGACTGTTGACATCTAGTGGAAGCCATAGGAACTGCAACCAGGTTCCTATTAAATAGGGCTTCCCATTGAAAAATATTGGGAAATACTATGACCTCAATTTCTTTTTCCACTGGATGGTTTGTCCTCGGGGTTTCGCCTGCCAAATCAGTTCTGTTATACTATTTTAACAGTTTTAGAAACTTTAGAGTGTTTTCTATCCACATCTTCCAATTATATGCATTTCCTAGCTTCTGGGCCTGAGTAACAGGCAGTTTACTTGGGGCATGCTTTTCATCCGGACGTGAAAATACTGCCCCCTATCCCTAAGAAGTTTTAAGGACAACAAAGTCAAGGTATCGGAGTGGCCATCACAAAGCCCTGACCTCAATCCTATAGAAAATTTGTGGGCAGAACTGAAAAAGCGTGTGCGAGCAAGGAGGCCTACAAACCTGACTCAGTTACACCAGCTCTGTCAGGAGGAATGGGCCAAAATTCATCCACCTTATTGTGGAAGCTTGTGGAAGGCTACCTGAAATGTTTGACACAAGTTAAACAATGTAAAGGCAACGCTAACAAATACTAATTGAGTGTATGTAAACTTCTGACCCACTGGGAATGTGATGAAAGAAATAAAAGCTGAAAGAAATCAATCTCTCTACTGTTATTCTGACATTTCACATTCTTAAAATAAAGTGGTGATCCTAACTGACCTAAGACAGGGAAGTTTTATTAGGATTAAATGTCAGGAGTTGTGAAAAACTGAGTTTAAATGTATTTGGCTAAGGTGTATGTAAACTTACGACTTCAACTGTATGTAGACATAAGTAAGGGGCGTGTAAAGTATTCTGAGAGGTTCAGAATGGTCCCTTAATGGATAATTTTATACTGCCTATAAGGCCTGAACATTTTTGGGGGGCTTTTTTGCAGCAAGAGGGGTTTTATCGAATAATCCCTTTTTCCGTAAAGTTAATTAAGACAGAATATAAGATGTAATGACGTAAAAAACGAATGAGCTTTTCCATCAAAATAGTAATTATTGAGGAGCTAATGTGATGTAACAGAGGGATTTCAATATGTCGAAAGAGAAAAGATAATCCGCTTTTATTAAACCTGACAGATCTGTTTCCAAATCAGTGGATGTCGATTTAACTTGTTTGACTGTTTTGTAAATAAATGCCTTTGCGCATGTAAACTTTTTGCAAAAAAACATTTGTACAAATTTTGGGCAATTTTCTGGTAATTGGGTCGTTATTATGTGCCAGATATTAAGAATACAAACCATTATAATTGGGTTATTTGCGGGATTTGCTTTGGATCTATGTTACTGACCAAAATCTGGGTTTCTTATTGTAATTCAACTATTGCCATGGTTTGCTTAGCTGGATATATCAGCCAGTGTTTGTATTAAGATGTAAACTGAACAATTTAGCAGCTTGCTTGGTTAAAATGTAAAGACTTATTCAACATGAATAGCGAAGCAATTGAGGTAATACGTTTTTTTTGTATAGTATTAACTATTAATAATATGGATATGAACTGAATATATGCTTGTCAACAACAGCAAGTGTTTGTTTTATTACCTGTAGTCTAATCAGAAGGGACGGTTTGCATTATATTTAAGTACTTTCTAACAACAGCTGATCAGCAATTGCGATAGAGCTGTGACCATGATCATAATTGATAACTAAACATGGGTATTCATTATTGCATGATTAAACAAGGCTGAAACAGCGATTAATTGACTTTGGGGGCAGTGAGAGGCTCTAGTATTGTGGACTATTTTCGCTCCCACTGAAATTGATATTTTCCATTAGGAATTGGCTGATGTATTTGATAAATTTGGCGCATTACATGTTAATCTTAAAATAATCGACATTTAATAAGCGTGAAGCAGAAAGTGAATATCCAACAGAGGTTGGTAATACAATTTAGAGTAACATTGTTAGGGTAGACTACAATGAAAACATTGCTGTCACGGGCGTCGCATAGAGGGGACCAAAATGCAGCGTGTTCATAGTTCCACATATTTATTTAGACTGTGAAACTTAATGTAATACAAAAATAAACTGAAGGACAAAACAACAAACCGTGACGCAGGAGAAACAAACACTACTCACAAAATATAATCACACACAAAAACAGGTGGGACAAACATCAACTTAAATATGACCTCCAATTAGAGACAATGACAACCGGCTGCCTCTAATTGGAGGTCATGCCAAACAAAAACTAACATAGAAATACAAAACTAGAAACTGAACATAGAAATAGAAAAACAGACAAACACCCCCTGTCATGCCCTGACCTAATCTACCATAGAAAATAACAACTTACTATGGTCAGGACATGACAATTGCCTTCTAGTAAGGAGAGAATGATCATGTTTGGTTTGTTTTCTAAACCTTAAGATAAGTGACAGTGAGGAAGACATTGATAAGGAGGGTTGTTGTAAACTTAATAAGTGTTGACAGTATGTGAGTGGTAATATGTTATTTGTGTTTTTTTGGATAGCACTCTAATAATGCCATAGTTTAGTAAATTGGAGAAGCTGAGGTTTCAATACAAGGTTACGTGATGAATAGAGGGATTTTGAGCCTTGAGACAAATTAGATAAGCCGCGAGTGACAGTGTGTAGTACTTACTGAACTCAAACAGGCTGTAAGGGACAAAATGGGACATTTGGAGCAGAGGTATGAATAGTTGAATGGGAGATGTTCTTTGACTATTTCTAATTATTATTGCTCAATTTTATAGTTTGGTTAACACCAGTGAATTTAAGCAAGAAGGTAATGTCATTTAAAACGATAATCTGTTTCCATTACGTGGAACAGTGTCAAGTATTTAAAGCAGATTGAAGTAAATATTTTAGTAGCAACTTTTAAGCTGATAAATCAGCACTAACTTTTTGAAGGTTCAAACAGATTTGTTAAAACCTCTTACATCTAGATCTAACGCCTCACCAATATCCAAGCACCTCAAAAATCCAAAAACTTCAATTTTTCAAACATATGACTATTTTACACCATTTTAAAGACAAGACTCTCCTTTATCTAACCACATTGTCTGATTTCAAAAAGGCTTTACAACGAAAGCAAAACATTAGATTATGCCAGGAGAGTACCCAGCCAGAAATAATCAGACACCCATTTTTCAAGCTAGCATATAATGTCACAAAAACCAAAACCACAGCTAAATGCAGCACTAACCTTTGATGATCTTCATCAGATGACACTCCTAGGACATTATGTTATACAATACATGCATGTTTTGTTCAATCAAGTTCATATTTATATCAAAAACCAGCTTTTTACATTAGCATGTGACGTTCAGAACTAGCATACCCACCGTAAACTTCCGGTGAATTTACTAAATTACTCACGATAAATGTTCACAAAAAACATAACAATTATTTTAAGAATCATAGATACAGAACTCCTTTATGCAATCGCGGTGTCCGATTTTAAAATAGCTTTTCGGTGAAAGCACATTTTGCAATATTCTGAGTAGATAGCCCGGCCATCATGGCTAGCTATTTTGACACCCACCAAGTTTGGCACTCACCAAACTCAGATTTACTATAAGAAAAATTGGATTACCTTTGCTGTTCTTCGTCAGAATGCACTCCCAGGACTTCTACTTCAACACCCAATGTTGTTTTGGTTCCAAATAATCCATAGTTATATCCAAATAGCTGCGTTTTGTTCTTGCGTTCAAGACACTATCCGAAGGGTGACGCGCCGGCACGTATCGTGACAAAAAAAATTGAAATATTCCATTACCGTACTTCGAAGCATGTCAACCGCTGTTTAAAATCAATTTTTATGTGATTTTTCTCGTAAAATAGCGATAATATTCCAACCGGGAGACCTTGTTTTCGTTCAAACACTGAAAATAGAAAATGGAGTCTTCACATGCACGCGCGCACCAGTGTCATTGTTCTCAGAACGACCACTTTCCAAAAGCCCTACTGTTTTTTGCCCAGGGACTGCAGAGTTATCATTCCCCATTCTGGCGCCTTCTGAGAGCCTATGGGAGCCTTAGAAAATGTCACGTTACAGCAGAGAGCCTCTATTTTCGATAAAGAGGCTACAGAAGGCCAAGAAATGGTCAGACAGGGCACTTCCCATATAGAATCTTCTCAGGTTTTGGCCTACCATATGAGTTCTGTTATACTCACAGACACCATTCAAACAGTTTTAGAAACTTTAGGGTGTTTTCTATCCAAATCAAATAATTATATGCATATTCTAGTTTCTGGGCAGGAGTAATAACCAGATTAAATCGGGTACGTTTTTTATCCGGCCGTGAAAATACTGCCCCCTATCCTAACAGGTTAAACAACAGGTTTTATATTTTGACTAAATAAATGCAACAGGTTAAAAAGATAAGATTACCGGAAAGGGGCTCTGGGATAGTTTATTCTAGAAGGTATTTATTCCACTTAAAGGGACACTGTATCATCTGATGTGTTTTAAGTTTACCCTACGGTTTGCAGGCACCCATACACAACACAATTGTTATGAATATTTGTTAGTATTTTTAGTACCATGTCTGATTTATTGAGTGGATTTTTTTAAATGTAGTTTTAGTGGGTTTTTCACGGGTTAGAAAGGATGCACCTTAAAGGGCACAACATGTTTTCTATTGTCAGAGTTTTGGTTGAACACATGTAAATTATTTTGATAAGGAATGTACTGAAAAACAACCAATGTAAACCTGGTACACAAGATGTTTGAAATGTTTTTAAATAATTAGTCTGAGGTTCAGGGAAAGGAACACATTTAAAGGGGTTGAATTACCTCTGTTCTGACTTTATAGTGTGGCCTGATCACCCTCACTAGAAAGGCTAGAAACATTGGCTAAGATTTAAATGTAATACTGATGAATTACGAAGAAGTTTATCCTCTCTAGGCTAGGCGGGACGAATTCGTCCCACCTACGTAACAGCCACTGCTATCCTGTGGCGCGATTTTCAAAACCTTAAAAATCCTATTACTTCAATTTCTCAAACATATGACTATTTTACAGCCATTTAAAGACAAGACTCTCGTTAATCTAACCACACTGTCCGATTTCAAAAAGGCTTTACAACGAAAGCAAAACATTAGATTATGTCAGCAGAGTACCAAGCCAGAAATAATCAGACACCCATTTTTCAAGCCAGCATATAATGTCACCAAAACCCAGAAGACAGCTAAATGCAGCACTCACCGTTGTATGTAATGATTTGCCCTTTTTCTCGGCATCTGTCATTTTGTCTTTGACATGCTTCACCTAGATTTCAGGATGACATTTTAAAAGTTCTTACTATTACTTTCAGTTTGTTCTCTTCTTCTATAAGTTCCCTGGCGTTTTTTTCAGCCTCCTCAGGAGTGAGTTGTCTTATACATCAGATACATCTTCATCTTATACATCTTCATCAGATGACAACCCTAGGACATTGTGTTATACAATACATGCATGTTTTGTTCAATCAAGTTCATATTTATATCAAAAACCAGCTTTTTACATTAGCATGTGACGTTCAGAACTAGCATACCCCCCGCAAACTTCCGGGGAATTCGCTAACATTTTACTAAATTACTCACGATAAACGTTCACAAAAAGCATAACAATTATTTTAAGAATTATAGATACAGACCTCCTCTATGCACTCGATATGTCCGATTTTAAAATAGCTTTTTGGTGAAAGCACATTTTGCAATATTCTAAGTACATAGCCCAGGCATCACGGGCTCGCTATTTAGACACCCGGCAAGTTTAGCACTCACCATAATCATATTTACTATTATAAAAGTTTCATTACCTTTTGTTGTCTTCGTCAGAATACACACCCAGGACTGCTACTTCAATAACAAATGTTGGTTTGGTCCAAAATAATCCATCGTTATATCCGAATAGCGGCGTTTTGTTCGTGCGTTCCAGACACTATCCGAAATAGTAAAGAAGTGTCACGCGCATGGCGCAATTCGTGACAATAAAATTCTAAGTATTCCATTACCGTACTTCGAAGCATGTCAACCGCTGTTTAAAATCAATTTTTACGACATTTTTCTCGTAGAAAAGCGATAATATTCCGACAGGGAATCTCCTTTTCGGCAAACAGAGGAAAAAATCCCAAAGGCGGGGGCGGTCGGGGTCATGCGCATAAGCCAGTGTCCCTTGATCGGCCACTTGAGAAAGGCGATAATGTGTTTCAGCCTGGGGCTGGAATGACGACATTCTGTTTTTTCCCGGGCTCTGAGAGCCTATGGACGACGTGGGAAGTGTCACGTTAGAGCAGAGATCCTTAGTAAATGATAGAGATGGAAAAGAAGTTCAACAAATGGTCAGACAGGCCACTTCCTGTAAAGGAATCTCTCAGGTTTTGACCTGCCATTTGAGTTCTGTTATACTCACAGACACCATTCAAACAGTTTTAGAAAATTTAGGGTGTTTTCTATCCATATGTAATAAGTATATGCATATTCTAGTTACTGGGTAGGAGTGGTAACCAGATTAAATCGGGTATGTTTTTTATCCAGCCGTGTCAATGCTGCCCCCTAGCCCTAACAGGCTAAAATTGATCAATAGTCCTGTGTGAGATTCGGACTACGAGAGAGAGAGAGCGCTGCCTCTGAAGGGGGGAAGCCAGTCTTTAATCCATTCACTCTCTCTTTAACCCCTTTTTCTCTCTTTCTGTTAATTTCATTCTCGCTCTCTCCCTCTCTTCCTGTTCGTTTCATTCACTCTCTCTCTCTCTCTCTCTCTCTGTATGATCTAGCACACTGCTTCTCAGCTGTGTGTAACGCAGCATAGATTTGTCCAGTCTCTCTTTCCACTCTTTCTCCCTCTCTTCTGTCTCTCTCTCTCTCTCACCTTCTATATCTCTCCCTCTGCCGCATCCCCCTATCTCTTTCTGAATCTCTTTCTCCTCCCTTTCTATGTTTTGGCAGTTAACCAATTGTTTTCTCAGTAGGCATCCCATTCCAGTAGTGAATGATATTGCGGATTAACTTTCCGAGTGGCTTCTGTAATCAGCCTAGACACCACGAGACCCCTTACTCCAATTACACTCACCACAGGTCGCTGGAGACAATAATCATTATACCATTGAATGGGTGTCTGTAGGGCAATGGCAACCTGCCTGTTTGGCATGTTAATTTGGAATTAATACGTGTCACATATCAGTTTGCAAACAATGTAAAAACATTTAAAAAATCATTGAGTTAATAAAGCTGCATACAAACATGATATCTTTTTTGCCTTCTTGAGTCAGACAGCTCCACAATTCAGGTGTTTCAGCCTAGCTCAGTGCTTTCTGTGGTGGTGGGGCAGCCAGCAGATAATATGGAGAGTAGGGGTTGGTAATGTTCTCTAGTTGTGCCGTGATTGGCTCAGTGTTCAGTCCTTCATGGGGACACTACGTCACTGACAAAATCTACAGGTAATGCTCCAAAAGAATCAAGCCCCTTGGGTGCTGCCATGGAGTTACATTAGAAGTGCCCATCCAAGAAGGCTCAAAGTCATTGGCCACAGACAAAATGATGTCAAATCATGTTATATCTACGGTAGCTTTGATTGGACTCATCATGTCAACATCATACTTTCAAAATCTTAGCTAGCAAGCTAGCAGTCATCATCATTAATCAAGTTGACAATCTACTAGCACATCCTTTTCAATCCAAGTCATATGAAGATAAATTATTGATAAAATGAATCGGTGCTCATCGGCCATTGGGCATAAACATTACACAAGTTTGAAATCGCAAATTCAACAATGTGTGATTTAGAAGGAATCAATGGCTAACTGCAAGCATTGCAAAGCAATTACTAGCCTGCTATTCAGTAGAGTGGCTGTGTGGTCCCAAGTCTGGGTTGAAGGGTCTCTTTTCCAAGCTTAAAATTATAAACATTCGACATTGGCCATGCTGTCAATCCAGCATGATTTCTGATGCACTCAAAACAACTGTTAACTCGGAACTGAGAAATCTGACTTCAGTGAGTTCAGGACAACTGGGAGCTTGGGAAAAAACGAGCTCCAACTAGGAAAATATGTTTCGAACAGTCATCCAACTCAGAATTGTAAGTCGGGAAGTAAAGCCTCTTTCTAAAGCTACGACCTGAAGATCACTGATGTCATCATGATTCGACCGTTTTTTCAGTTCCCAGTTGTCCTGAAAGCACCATAAATCCAGAGAATGCCAGATTTTGATGACAAAATTTGCACTCTGTAACGCTCGTCGTTGGAAGGAGAAGTGGACCAAAGCACAGCGTGGTGAGTGTTCATGATAATTTATTACAAGAAGCACTCAAACAAGAATAACCAAAAACAACTAAACGAAAGCGAACAGTTCCGTCAGGCTCAGATGCTAAAAAGAAAACAACCTCCCACAAACACAGGTGGAAAACAGGCTGCCTAAGTATGATTCCCAATCAGAGACAAAGATAGACAGCTGCCTCTGACTGGGAACCACACTCGGCCCAAAAACAAAGAAACAAAAAACATAGACTTCCCCACCCGAGTCACACCCTGACCTAACCAAACATAGAGAATAATAAGGATCTCTATGGTCAGGGCGTGACACCCACGAAGGGCCATCGTGCCACCTTCCTGTTCAAGTAAGCACAGCACAACAAGATGAGTCCAAAAATGTCTTGCATGCTGCTGCATAAATTATGTAATATGCCAGGGAGACATGTATACTGTAGCTAAGAAAATAATACTGCAGTAGTTTATGTGTCGGGGGGCTAGGGTCAGTCTGTTATATCTGGAGTATTTCTCCTGTCTTATCCGGTGTCCTGTGTGAATTTAAGTATGCTCTCTCTAATTTTCTTTCTTTCTTTCTCTCGGAGGACCTGAGCCGTAGGACCATGCCTCAGGACTACCTGGCCTGATGACTCCTTGCTGTCCCCAGTCCACCTGGCCGTGCTGCTGCTCCAGTTTCAACTGTTCTGCCTGCGGCTATGGAACCCTGACCTGTCCACCGGACGTGCTACCTGTCTCAGACCTGCTGTTTTCAACTCTCTAGAGACAGCAGGAGCGGTAGAGATACTCTGAATGATCGGCTATGAAAAGCCAACTGACATTTACTCCTGAGGTGCTGACCTGTTGCACCCTCGACAACCACTGTGATTATTATTATTTGACCCTGCTGGTCATCTATGAACATTTGAACATCTTGGCCATGTTCTGTTATAATCTCCACCTGGCACAGCCAGAAGAGGACTGGCCACCCCTCATAGCCTGGTTCCTCTCTAGGTTTTTACCTAGGTTCTGGCCTTTGTAGGAGGTTTTTCCTAGCCACCGTGCTTCTACACCTGCATTGCTTGCTGTTTGGGGTTTTAGGCTGGGTTTCTGTACAGCACTTTGTGACATCAGCTGATGTAAGAAGGGCTATATAAATACATTTGATTGATTGATTGAATACTAAGTGTATGTTGTGTATTAAGCTGGTAGTAGCCCATGTGCCTCACCCTTTTGTCTATTTTGCCCTCTTAATTCTGCCCACTGTTCTGAATTTGTGGTGCACATGTAGCCTATAACCTGTTTTAGAGAAATGTAATCATTGAATATTGTAAGAGCTTTCATTTTCTGCTTATATGCCCCCTTTATTTATTCTACGGTTCTGACTTGGTGTACAGGGAGAACAATGTAAGAACGGCCCATGTTATGAATTCTTTCACTGTACATTTCAAAAGTACAGGACAAATAGTTAAATTTACTACGTCCTGTCCTAGCTCATTAATGTCTTAATGGAAATTACAGATTGCCACTTATCTGCTTGTTGTCCACTTCTGTCATAGTTGATACATCTCAATTGTCAGTAGACACCACATTTGTTTAAGCAAGTCAGCCATGTCAGCTACGTTTTTCTAAAAAAAGGCAGTAAATGAGGCTGTATGAACTGGTTTAGCAGTAGTAAGGTGTTGGGTCTTTGCTGTTGGGACAGCTTAATGTAGGCACCGTTTGTCACCGTTATAGTGCAATTAATGTATTTTTTAGTGTTGTGTAGTGGCTTTGCTGGCATGCATCCTTCAAATATTTTGTTTGTTTGCCCCACCAAGATTTCCATGATAAAAATAACACTGCTGTAGGGTTAGGGGTTTCCTATTGAGGTGTATGTTAGGATTTAGTAACTGGTTCCACAGCCTTTTTTAGTTTACTCAACTTTTCTGTCAGTGTTACCTGAACTTAAAAAACATTGTTTGCCCAAACCTAGCTCCAACTTGAGCATAAATTAGATTTTTTATTTATTTAACCTTTATTTAACTTGGCAAGTCAGTTAAGAACAAATTCTTATTTACAATGACAACCTACCCCAGCCAATTGTGCGCTACCCTATGGGACTCCCAATCACGGCCGGATGTAATACAGCCTGGATTTGAACCAGGTACTGCATTGATGCCTCTTGTACTGGGATGCAGTGTCTTAGTCCACTGCACCACTCAGGAGCCTAGGGACACTCACACATACATGATTACATTGTGCATGTTCATTTATACAGTAATTATTGTGTCCTCACCTGGGATTTGAACTCACGACCTCTTGGTGTACAGCATTCTTATCTTGCTGCTTCGCACCATGTCTGTGTCAATGACTGAGTTCACCTGTATCCTTACACTTTGCACTTCAAAGTAAATCTCACTTCTTAAAAGTACACTCAAGAAAAAATATTTTATTCATCATAGTCAGTGGTGTAAAGTACTTAAGTGAAAATACTTGAAAGTACTACTTAAGTCGTGTTTGGGGGTTCTGTACTATTTATTTTTTGACTACTTTTACTTCATTGCATTCCTAAAGAAAATAATGTACTTTTTACCCCATGCATTTTCCCTGACACCCAAAATAACTCCTTACATTTTGAATGCTTAGCAGGACAGGAAAATGGTCTAATTCACATACTTATCAAGAGAATATCCCTGATTATCCCTACAGCCTCTGATCTAGTGGACTCACTAAACTCGTGCTTCTTTTGTAAATGATGTTAGTGTGCCCCTGACTATGCTTAAAAAAATATATTATATATAAACTCAGCAAAAAAAGAAACGTCCTGTCACTGTCAACTGCATTTATTTTCAGCAAACTTAACATGTGTAAATATTTGTATGAACATAAGACATGTGACTAACAGAAATGGAATAATGTGTCCCTGAACACAGGGGGGGTCAAAATCAAAAGTAACAGTAACAGTCAGTATCTGGTGCGGCCACCAGCTGCATTAAGTACTGCAGTGCATCTCCTCCACATGGACTGTGCTAGATTTGCCAGTTCTTGCTGTGAGATGTTACCCTGCTCTTCCACCAAGGCACCTGCAAGTTCCCGGACATTTCTGGGGGGAATGGCCCTAGCCCTCACCCTCCGATCCAACAGGTCCCAGATGTGCTCAATGGGATTGAGATCCGGGCTCTTCGCTGGCCATGGCAGAACACTGACATTCCTGTCTTGCAGGAAATCACGCACAGAACGAGCAGTATGGCTGGTGGCATTGTCATGCTGGAGGGTCATGTGAGGATGAGCCTGCAGGAAGGGTACCACATGAGGGAGGAGGATGTCATCCCTGTAACACACAGCGTTGAGATGTCAGATGATGCTGTGACACACTGCCCCAGACCAATGCGGACCCTCCACCTCCAAATCGATCCCGCTCCAGAGTACAGGCCTCGGTGTAATGCTCATTCCTTCGATGATAAACGCAAATCCGACCATCACCCCTGGTGAGACAAAACTGCGACTCGTCAGTGAAGAACACGTTGTTGCCGTGAGGACCTGCCTTACAACAGGCCTACAAGCCTTCAGTCCAGCCTCTCTCAGCCTATTGCAGACAGTCTGAGCACCGATGGAGGGATTGTGCGTTCCTGATGTAACTCGGGCAGTTGTTGTTGCCATCCTGCCACTGCGTGGACGATCAGCTGTCTGTCCTGTCTCCCTGTAGCGCTGTCTTAGGCGTCTCACGGTACGGACATTGCAATTTATTGCCCTGGCCACATCTGCAGTCCTCATGCCTCCTTGCAGTATGCCTAAGACACGTTCACACAGATGAGCAGGGACCCTGGGCATCTTTCTTTTGGTGTTTTTCAGAGTCAGTAGAAGTTTTCAGAACTGTGACCTTAATTGCCTACCGTCTGTAAGCTGTAGGTATCTTAACGACTGTTCCACAGGTGCATGTTCATTCATTGTTTATGGTTCATTGAACAAGCATGGGAAACAGTGTTTAAACCCTTTAAAATGAAGATCTGTGAAGTTATTTGGATTTTTACGAATTATCTTTGAAAGACAGGGTCCTGAAAAAGAGACGTACATTTTTTTGCTGAGTTTATATGAAAATGGTGCCCTCTGGAATTTGAAATGATTTATACTTTTACTTTTGATACTTAAGTATATTTTAGCAATTACATTTACTTTTGATAAAGTATATTTAAAACTAAATACTTTTAGACTTTTATTCAAGGAATTTTACTGAGTGACTTTCACTTGAGTCATTTTCTATTAAGGTATCTTTACTTTGACTCAAGTATGACAATTGGGTACTTTTTCCACCACCGATCTTAGTGAGTAACGACTAACATTAAAACAGAAAACCCTAAATTAAGTAAATCAAAGATGAGTTAATAGTCAGATTAACTGATAACTGACACAGACACTGTGGCGTAGCAGGAAGATCAGAATACCGTGAACCAAAAAGTTGTGAGTCATGTTAGTCATTTGGCAGACACTCTTTGTCACGTCCTGACCATAGAGAGCTCGTATTTTTCTATGGTAGAGTAGGTCAGGGCGTGACTGGGGGGTTTTGTCTAGTTTATTTATTTCTATGTTTGGTTCTAGTTTCTTTTTTCTATGTTTAAAAAAAAATCTAGTTGAAATATTCTATGTTGTGTTATAGGTTATTTTTTCTAGGTTGGGGTTTTCGTATGATTCCCAATTAGAGGCAGCTGGCCATCGTTGTCTCTAATTGGGGATCATATTTAAGTTGTTGTTTTTCCCACTAGTGTTTGTGGGAGATTATTTTGAGTTTATGCATGTAGCACCGCTTTGTCATGGTTTGTTGTTTTTGTTTATAGTTTGTCTGTCTTGCATAGTTTCACATAGAAATAAAGATGTGGAACGATACGCATGCTGTGCCTTGGTCTCTTTCATACGACAGCCATGACACTCTTATCCAGAGCGACTAGGGTTAAGTGACTTGCTCAAGGTCACATTGAAAGATTTCTCAACTAATCGGCTCAGGGATTCAAACCAGCATGCTTTCAGGTTACTGACCCAATGCTCTTAACCACTAGGCTACCTGCCAAGTCTCAAGTAAGGACATGTTGAATAATGATTACTGTATAAATTTGAGAACATACGTTAAAAACACTGTGTGGGTGTCCCTGACCTCAAGTTGGAGCTAAATTTGGGCCACTTCTTTTTTTTAAGTTCAGGTAACACTGACTGAAAAGTTGAGTAAACAAAAAAAGTCTGTGGAACCAGTCACTAAATAATAATAATCTCTTGTGGACAGACTACGTAAACAGAAATCAAATTGTATGTGCCGAATACAACAGGTGTAGACCTTACAGTGAAATGCTTACTTACAAGCCTTTAACCAACAATGCTGTTTTAAGAAAAATAAGTGGTAAAGTATTTAAATTAAACTGAAGTAAAAAATAATTGTTTTTATAAAAAATAAATAATAGATAATAGAAAAATAGAAATAATTAAGGAGCAACAATAAAATAACAGTAGCGAGGCTATATACAGGGGGTACCGGTACAGAGTCAATGTGTGGGGTGTCTTAGGTCTGTTATGATACAACAGGATGCGTGAGATAACAAGTGGCATTAGTTCCGTTGCTTGGGTTTTTCCATCACTGGTTATTTGGACAAATCACAATTTCAGAGGTGTTAGCATCTTTCTAATTTCAGAAGGGGATAGGACATTTGCAAAAAGAGAGGGTGTAGTTCTTTGTTCCGGTTCTGATCCTTGTGCTATCTTTCCTCTTAACATGTATGGGCCCAGAACTCAATCGAGCATCTAACCAATTACGCAAGACTTTAATTGTAGATTAACCAACATTAGCCTAGGCGTTAGCTTGGAGAGCTAACGCAAGTCGTTCGATCTTCAGGTGCATTTATGCCTACCTCACAATCATGCAGTTGAGCATTTCTTTGTTTATACTGAGAGATTGGTTTATAGCTCCTATTGCTTAATTAGCTAAATCCACTTCTAGCAAGCTTAGTTTAGCCAGGGGCACTATGCACCATGCACGTCATATAGACATAACACAGGAGTCAGAGGACTACAATCTGCTCTCCACCTCTCTGAGATCATTTACATATCAAGATTGTTGAAATGCATGAATGGACGTGACTATACTTCTAAATGGAGGAACAACAGAAAGAGATTTAATTCAACAGCTTCTTGGGGCTTCATCTGCATAAAGCCTTTGGGTTTTTACGTTCTTTTTCTTTGGGGTAAAAAAAAACGAATTATTTCCTCCTACTGTGATTGGTAGAAGAGTGTGGAGGAATGGCACCAAGGAATATGAGGACACATTGATCATTGCCAAAACCGTCAACAAATCTTTTTAGGATGAGAAGGGTACAAACTATAGTGTGTCATTTTGGGTGACACATCTTCGGATGACACATCATTTTGAATTACACATTTTGTATCATCTTTGGACTGTTTGGGCATAAATGTGAAACATGTCCAACCTTCCATGACTTACGGGTTTCTCAAAGGCTCTGTGGTGTTCCCATTTGACACGTCCTTTCCCAATAATGGCCTTGTTGACCTGTTCTCTTTCAGCCTGTGTTTAGTGTCCCTGTGTGATTGACTGAGGACACCAGCCCTTATCCTATTATCTCTTATGAATATTTTAGATGCCATATCTTCAGTCACCATTCTCTACTGATTCTCCTCAGGTGGAGAAAAATAGAAAGTCATTGAAACGTAATAAAAATATTCAGCCGATAATGTCCTGCTGATAGGTTTTGATTTGGTTTTAATGCTTAACTGAACCTGGCTCCACAGTATCTGTCCTCTTGGTTGATTTCGAGCATTTCTCCGTGGGCTGAGCTCCCCCATTGTTATTGGAGCGCTAATGTCAAGTAAATAGCTAGCTAATCGACAAAAAAAGTTCAGACTGAAGACATTAGTCTAGACTAAGACTCACCATTCTTAAGTACTTTTCCTTCTTTATTGTGAAGATTTAAAATGAGGGGAACAGACTTCTATTCAGTAAACGGTGGTGATTGATAATAGTACTGAACAACACAAGGAGAGAGAGGACGTTCTAGTTCTGCTGAAGCAGACAAATAAAATGGAAGTGTTTGCAGCTAATCAGTGGCTCCAGAGCGTAGAGGGACGGACAAAGCATCCAGGCCTTGTTCTTTTCTCAGCCAATAAAAGGGCAGGAATGGAGTCCACAATCACGATCAAACCTCTTTAGAGGAGAGATATCTCACATGTATTGTTCATGTTCGTTTCTCTATGTAACTTTTATATGAGTGAGGGGAGAAAGGGAGAGAGAAAGAGAGACAGTTTTACAATTACTATTAGTTTGTTTTTGTTTTACTAATGCAAGTCCCAGACCTATTCCTAGTTTAATTCCATCTACCTAGTGTTTCCGTAACATTAGCACCTGTAAGACAGCTTCTTAATCTACATCAACATCCACAGATGGAGAAGCCAATGCTTTCGTTTGTTTACTCATAAACGTGCTCAGTTAAATGATGGACATGCATTATTCATTAAAACTTCCAGCTAAACAAAGGTTATCACCGCTATAGTGTAGCCTTGTATTGTGCAGTTAAAAAACACAACTGTTACCTAATGGAGAAATAGGCCTACATGTGTGTTCCAGCAAAGGGATTTAAATATACATTTAGCATATGATTAACCATCTGTGGGATACTTCATAATTGTATAATTACCTGGAGAGAATATAACAACCTCATTGAAAGAATCAGGAATCCTTAGCTCAGCTTTGAGTTCCCAACAAGTTTCAAGTTATCAATATCAGGGTAACAAAATAGCAACACACACACACACACACACACACACACACACCTCAAGCCTTCTACTACAAAGCCTTCCGCTCTCTGCACGGAGAGAAGCAAGATATCTACAGGAGACGGGAAATATGATCAGCCTCTCTAGGAAAGAGGTATTGTTTGAATCTCCAGGGCACTTATCGGCATGATCACTATCTGCCTTTCTGACGCTCAGGTGCTGCATCTTCTCTGCAGTATAATTCATGTGAATACGGGATTCACTTCTCAGCCCTTCAAAAGAGGAATCCATTTTTTGTAAGTGTGGTCTTACGTTTCGATTACGTAGTGTCGCGATCATACCTTGTGCTGCTCAATGTGAGCTGGTAATATGGCACTGAGCTGTTTTTAACAGATATATTGTGTTTCAGCTAAGCATTCATTTAGAGAGAATCATATGTTTTGATAAGAGAATATAATATGTTACAGTATGGTACTGTCTTTTCTGTCACCAGAATATGGCTTGTGTTAGCTAAATCCACTGTAACCCCATGAGAACGGTAATTCATTATTTAGGATATGAGACAATTGTGTTAATTGTAATTGATTGGTTATACACATGAGACTAAGGCCTGTATTCAATCAATTGCAGAACGTGGATCTCCAGATAACTATGTCATGAGTGCACATATACATACGAGACCGAACCTTAGGATGTGCATCAATGATTTAGAAAATCTATTTCACATTTGCATCGAGGAGAATCGTGTTGTTTGTTTCGCTTGGAAAACGACCTTGCTGTGAAAATGAGTAATGTAATGTTAGAGAGTGATTAAGCTGTTAGTGATATTCAATGTATATTGAATAAAGGAATGTTTCATCTCTATTCATTTCTAACAGCCAACTGTGAAGCCTTATGATATTCGCCTCTGTTTGAGAAAAGGGCCTTTTCTCCCTGTGTAAAATAGAACATGGAACCATTCATTTAGTACTGCACAATCAAGGGGCCAATAATCCTTAATAGCTTTGTCTCAAAGTGTGCAATGCATCCAAGATTTCAGCGAGGATGACTATAAACCTTCATCTCTTTACACCCCAGCAGACAGGGTAGATAGGCAAGAATAAGCTAGCATCAGGACTGTGAGGTTCGACAGGGGACCATGAAATAGTTTTGGACATTATGCTGACTTTGATTCTGTACTGATGCTGGGCTGTGTTATGGAGAGTGCAGGAATAAGCAAGCGCCGGGCAGTAAGGTCGGACAGGGGAGAGTATACTGTCCTTTTTTACATTGTGCTTGTAGTTGTACCGGTGCTGTGCTCTTCTGTGCTGTGGAGAGCCGAGTTGATGATCACCCCTCAGTTGGTATTCACTTCACTCACTGATAAGCAGCAGCTCTATTGAAAGGAGGCTTGTTGCAGGGAATGTAACCATCCCTACACTAGACCTGGGGCTGATGGGATGGATCCCTCTCCTATCCACAGCTACACAGTTGTCAGAACTCTTCAGCACACTGCCAGACAGACCTCTCTCTCTCCACAGCCTAATGTCCTCTTCTGATCTCCTGTTTGTCCACTTAGGGTTGGTGGGCTCCCTCTCCCCATCCCTCCCACATCCAGAGGGTTCTAAGACAGGCCTCTCCAGCATCCAGCCAGCCTAATCTCAGAACTAGGGCTGGAATCAATCTGTATCGCTAAAGTTCAGCGTTATAGCTTGATTGACATTTAAAGGCAACCCACTGGGCATAGATGTAATTTCAACGTCTAGTTTTGATTTACATTTGATTGAGTTGTTAACTAACATGAAATCAACAAAATGTCACGTCGTTGGGTGAAAATAAGACTTTTCGCGAATCCAATCAGTTTTCCATGTTGATTCAATGTCATCACATTGAATTTTGTCGTTGAAATGACGTGGAAATAAAGTTGATTCAAACAGTTTTTGCTGAGTAGGAATGTTCCCGCGTTAGCGGAGACTGCATTCATGGTGAACGCTGCATATGTAGGCTCAAATGGAAATGACCTTTACATTTTATTTGCGCTTCAGTGATACAGATGGAATCTCTCCCCATCATCTCCTATTGGTCCACTATGGATGGCTGTGCTCTACCTATGACAAGGCAGCAGGCTCAGGGAGGGAGACCTGCGATGAGTAGCTACCAGTGATGTAAAGTACTTAAGTAGTACTTTAAAGTATTTCTACTTACGTAGTTTTTTTTGGTATCTGTACTACTTTTACTTTACTACATCCCTAAAGAAAATATTGTTCTTTTTATTCCACACATTTTCCCTGACAACCCAAAGTACTCAATACATTTTGAATGCTTATCAGGACAGGAAAATTGTGAAATTTACACACTTATCAAGAGAACACATGGTCATCCTTACTGCCTATGGTCTGGCAGACTCACTAAACACAAATGCATCTTTTGTAAATGTCTGAGGGCTGGAGTGTGCCCCTTGCTATCCGTACATATATATATTTAAAAAATGGTGCCGTCTGGTTTGCTTAATATAAGGAATTTGAAATTATTTATACTTACTTTTGATACTTAAGTATATTTAAAACCAAATACTTTTAGACTTTTACTCAAGTAGAATTTTACTGGGTGACTTTCACTTTTAACTTTCTATTAAGGTATCTATACTTTCACTCAAGTATGACAATTGGGTACTTTTTCCACCACTGGTAGCTACAGCCACAAAATGACCCTTTTTATCTGATTGTGAGTTATTAGGTGTTAAGTCTGTCCTGCAATGAAATCATTAACCTCACAATGCTTTCCCCAACTTTAGAATAGTAGTCTACGGTTACTTATTTAAAATGGCCCACGTTCTTTGAATGTCTTGGATAATTCCCCACTATTATCCGGCGTCTGTATTGTTGCATTTTAAACGGTGAGTTTAAAAGCATTAGCTAGGCTTACCTCACTTTGTTGTTTTTCCATGCTCTAGTCTCATTGCTGTTAAGGGACAATGTAACGGACACACATTAGCTAATCGCTGTAGAGAAGACTGCTGCTATTGCGCCTGGTTGTGGGAACTTCATTAATGCACTGAGAGAGAAAAGCTCTGGATTGCTCCCAGTAAAGTATGTGTTAAAGGAACCAGCAGTACCTGTTCCATCCCGCATGGTCTCCTCAGTCTCCCCTCCTCTAGGACGTTTAATTCTGCTCTATAGCAAGCAGCAACGCGTCTCATCTACCTGCCATAATGACATTTTATTCAACATAGCGGAGGAGAACTTTGCCCAAGGCTCCCTGTTTATTATGATAACATTTTGTTTTGTAAAGGATTTACTTGCTAACGTGTGTGTGTGTGTGTATGTTGGTACACTTCACATTCACTCTCCATTCATCAAATCTACACTGAGTGTACAAAACATAAACAGACTGACCAGGTGAATCCAGGTGAAAGCTATGATCCCTTATTGATGTCATTTGTTAAATCCACTTCAATCAGTGTAGATGAAGGGGAGGAGACAGGTTAAAGAAGGATTTTTAACCAATGAGACAATTGACAAATTATTTAAGTGCCTTTGAATGGGGTATGGTAGTAGGTGCCAAGTGTACCGGTTTGTGTCAAGAACTGCAAAGCTGCTGGGGTTTTTCCACGCTCAACAGTCTCCTGTGTGTCAAGAATGGTCCGCCACCTAAAGGACATCCAGCCAACTTGACAACTGTGGGAAGCATTGGAGTCAACATGGGCCAGCATCCCTGTGGAACGCTTTCGACACCTTGTAGAGTCCCTGCCCCGATGGCAAAAGGGGGGAGGGGTGTTCTTAATGTTTTGTACTCTGTGTATATTACACATGAGCACCGGCACTTTATTCTCTCTCCTTAATTTACCAGTGGTAAACCTGGAGAGTTGATGCATCATGCATTACTTTATGGGCTTCTGTCTGAACGAAGGGGATGGGTTACAGCGCAGCATGGGAATTTATATCTCCTACATTAAGTTACCAGGTAAGTTTACAAGACTTGTCAATTTGCCAGACAGAAGAATGAGTGCAACTCTTTGCTCCTATTTATCAAATACATGCAAACAACGCCCTTTCAGAAGTTGGCTAAACTCAACATTTATTATTAACATGCATTGTAGGATTTTATTGCTAGACAGTGATACAGAGGCCCAAATATACAAGCGCAGTAGTAAAAATCCATGTTTACGGAGCGAGCGAGAGAGAGAGAGATCAAGCTAATTGCAGTAGCAGAAAGCAATAGATGTGATTGTGCATTCATGTGGTGGAATAATACACCTCAGAATATATGACCTAATTTCCATAGAGAGAGAAGTAGAATCATGTAACCAGGAGGATACTGCAAACCATGTTTACAGGAGAGTATCTCTACGGTGCTGCGCAGACAGATTGTTGTGAGAGAAGGGTTGGACACATAACACAGAACTTGACTGGACCTGACACACTTTTCCCATTTGGAGCGCACCAGGATGGTACAGTGCCATACATCAATGGGAAGTTGAGTGAAAAGCAGGAAAGAGGTGACCTTTTCACACGAGCAATACAAAACGTCCATGGCCGATACGTTTCAATGATTATGGTGATGAAATTCATCATATGATTTCAAAGGTGATTTCCAAAATCCAGTAAGAGCTACTGTATCCGACATGCTTTAACAGAGAGTACACACAAAAACCCATAGCAGCTATTTACAAATGATTGAGTGACATCAGCTAACCGCTAGAATATTTAGTCCAATGTCCTCTCTCCTGGAGTGCTCCATCCATCCATGCCTTCAGCGGTGTGCAGCAAGTGGGTGAACCCGTCTCTCCTCGTTTACATCTGATGTTTAGAGACTAGGAGAATCGAGAAAAAGACGTTTGATATTCACGGATAGAGTGCCAGGCTCTATGCCCCAGCCTCTATGGGTGCCTCCAGGGCTTTGATGTGCACGCTGGGCAGGCCGAACCAGGATGGGGGCAGCTCCTTTCCCTGGCCAGCACTGTCATCCTGGAACTTGATGTTAAGGTAGAAGTCTCCCGTGTAGAGGAACAGGAGGGCTCCCATACACACAGAGTTCTCTGTGGGCTTCACCTAGGAAAACAACACAAAAGAGACATTCAGAGTGCTTTGGAGAGCTAACTCATTGGAGAATAGTTTCACCACCAATCACACACACACACACACACACACACACACACACACACACACACACACACACACACACACACACACACACACACCGTGTCTATGTAGAAGGTGTTAGATCCAATGAAGGTGACTGCGTCCTGCAGGTCATAGTTCTGAACTCCGTTGTGGTAGTCCTGGAAGGGAACCACGGTCAGGGCGAACGGTCCGACCTCGTTCTTACTACGATTGGTCAGTTTCACCTCCAATGGCACAGCGTCGCCCACCCTACAGTCGGCGATGATGTCACAGTCACACGGTTTCCCGTTCACCACCACATCTAGAGAGAGGGAGTTGGGGGATGAACACCTACATATCCAGACATTGTTTCAATTACCACATGGAAGCATAGATTGCTGTGTGCACAGTCACAGTTGTTCCTCTATGAAATATTAATGCTTGGTTGGATTTGAGGTTTTACTACTATTTCTGTAATTAAACACATTATCAGTATGGTTGTCTTGAGAGAACCTGTAGCTTTGAAAATAAAAGCAAAATGAGGGCTGCAACTGATATCAAGTCTTTTAGATAGTAAGGAATGAATTTGTGAACAGAAGACAGACTTGTGGAGATCTTAAATGTGTCATGGAACAATTTCGCTCAACATGTATTTTTCCCAATCACAGGCGTGTCTCTCTCCGTCTTCCCAACAACCTGCATTCACATCTCAGAATGACCCACCCTCAGAGCTCTCTCTCTCTGCTATGCCATTTCCATTTCATTTGCATTCATGAAAACACTGTACACAGCCTTCACATGTGCGGACATATCTCGCAGCACATTGTTTCTGGTGTGGGATCAATAGTTTAAGAGGAGCTTTTATTTAAATGAATGGAGAGCGAGGGAGCTCTGGGGATTGAAGGAATTCAGACTGCATCCTATCAATCTCACGCATGACTCATTACTGTCTAGAAGGGATGTTGGAAACCTCCAGCCCCACCTCATTCTACCCCCATACTCTCACAGAGAGGCACCATCTCTCCCCTCTTTCTGCATCGCCCCTCTCTGACATGTCCAACTGAGTTGAATTAAGGTGTAAATTACATTTCTCTAGTGTGTAGCCAATCCAGATATGGCACTGTTTGGTTCAGGTGGAACCACCACGTTTGTTTCTATAATGAGCTCTATGGTTCTTCTGCTCCTCTGGGGGGAGGGAGGGAGAGAAACACACACACACACACACACACACACACACACACACACACACACACACACACACACACACACACACACACACACACACACACACACGTGCAATGCCTTGTGGCTGTAGTTAGAATTGCTAGTCAGCCATTGAGGCCATGCGACATGAAAGAGCCGGGTGTGAGTGTTGTGGTGCGTCCTCTGCTGTGGTGTGTTGTACCACAGACTGCGGAGCCTCACAGGCAGACGTACACAGACTGGGAGCCTGAAGACTGGAGGGAGCTACCAGAGAGCTGAGCCGTGCCACACTGAGCCCCCTCCCTAGTGAAACAGAGCCAGGGTGTCCCACCCCAGGGAATCTGCAACTCTATCACAGTGCCATTCAGCTCCACATCTAACACTACACTATGTTGAACCTGGAGCGACACATTCAGCTACACATCTACACTGTATGTTGAACCTGGAACGACACATTCAGCTACACATCTACACTGTATGTTGAACCTGGAACGACACATTCAGCTACACATCTACACTGTATGTTGAACCTGGAACGACACATTCAGCTACACATCTACACTGTATGTTGAACCTGGAACGACACATTCAGCTACACATCTACACTGTATGTTGAACCTGGAACGACACATTCAGCTACACATCTACACTGTACGTTGAACCTGGAACGACACATTCAGCTACACATCTACACTGTACGTTGAACCTGGAACGACACATTCAGCTACACATCTACACTGTACGTTGAACCTGGAACGACACATTCAGCTACACATCTACACTGTACGTTGAACCTGGAACGACACATTCAGCTACACATCTACACTGTACGTTGAACCTGGAACGACACATTCAGCTACACATCTACACTGTATGTTGAACCTGGAACGACACATTCAGCTACACATCTACACTGTATGTTGAACCTGGAACGACACATTCAGCTACACATCTACACTGTATGTTGAACCTGGAACGACACATTCAGCTACACATCTACACTGTATGTTGAACCTGGAACGACACATTCAGCTACACATCTACACTGTATGTTGAACCTGGAACGACACATTCAGCTACACATCTACACTGTATGTTGAACCTGGAACGACACATTCAGCTACACATCTACACTGTATGTTGAACCTGGAACGACACATTCAGCTACACATCTACACTGTATGTTGAACCTGGAGCGACACATTCAGCTACACATCTACACTGTATGTTGAACCTGGAACGACACATTCAGCTACACATCTACACTGTATGTTGAACCTGGAACGACACATTCAGCTACACATCTACACTGTATGTTGAACCTGGAGCGACACATTCAGCTACACATCTACACTGTATGTTGAACCTGGAACGACACATTCAGCTACACATCTACACTGTATGTTGAACCTGGAACGACACATTCAGCTCCAGCTAGCTATACGTCTGCATTGCCAATCTACCGAGCAGTCTCTTAACTCACTGCAATAGACTAAGCTACTTCTGTCAGAACCCGAGAATACGTACACAGAGGTTCTCTAGAGGAGAACGTTGTGTGTCTCTCTGTCTGTGGGAAAAAGTTGTCTCCAAAACGTGTTGTGATGGAATATGATTGACAGTGTAAGAAGAGAGGGAGAGACGACTGAGACAGAAGACAGTCAAGTCAAACAGTAGCAATGTGATCAGTACAGAGATGTAACGTCACAACATTACCATTACCCCTGAGCAGCAGAGGGTTCTTCTGGTAGGAATCCACTCTCCGTTGTAACTGGATTCTACACTGTATAATCCAGATGATTTGCTTGTCTTTTTACTCACATAAAAGCCAGGTAATTATTTGGTGCAATTATGCTAAACATGGATCTGTGAGTATTTGAATAGTCCCGTTAACATATTGTTCATGATATTTGGGCTTTAGTGTCTCCACAGCTTGAAGGGACCTGTGGGACTTAACAATACACTCCGACAGTACACACCATTCATAGGTAGGAGATTCTAACGTGACACCATTCATAGGTAGGAGATTCTAACGTGACACCATTCATAGGTAGGAGATTCTAACGTGACACCATTCATAGGTAGGAGATTCTAACGTGACACCATTCATAGGTAGGAGATTCTAACGTGACACCATTCATAGGTAGGAGATTCTAACGTGACACCATTCATAGGTAGGAGATTCTAACGTGACACCATTCATAGGTAGGAGATTCTAACGTGACACCATTCATAGGTAGGAGATTCTAACGTGACACCATTCATAGGTAGGAGATTCTAACGTGACACCATTCATAGGTAGGAGATTCTAACGTGACACCATTCATAGGTAGGAGATTCTAACGTGACACCATTCATAGGTAGGAGATTCTAACGTGACACCATTCATAGGTAGGAGATTCTAACGTGACACCATTCATAGGTAGGAGATTCTAACGTGACACCATTCATAGGTAGGAGATTCTAACGTGACACCTTTCCAATTGGTTAGATTTAGTTGTTCAAAAGCTTGTTGCTAGGAGATATGCATATTACAGGTACAGTTGTAAACAGGGATGATGAATTCCAACACATTAACTAGTGAACAAAAGAGGAAGGCAGGTGTGAGATGAGCTGAGTCACAGGCTGGTTTCTGTCGGGGGGCCGGAACATAATCATTTGTACACTGGAAATTGACCACAACTAAACCCCAAATTAGATTATATTTGAAAATACCAATGATTTGTAGCTGAACTTCTGGTAATTTTAGACTTTTTCTTTTAACTAAAAACCTTTGGGGGCCCAGATACAAAACACTAGAGGGACAGCTCTGACCCGCCGGCCGCCAGTTGCCAATCCCTGGTCGACACACACGTCCACACGCAAGCGCACACACACACACGCCTCAATCCCCGCCTGCACATTTACAACACAAACTCCTGTTAACTCCTCTCCTCCTTGGTAGTCTGCACAAAGCCTGAGTGACTGAGGGAGTCATTAAGGGAATACTTCAGCTCAACTCAGAGTTAAGTACAGCCTGCAGTGGGAAGGAAGCCCAGGGTTACAGGGGAGGAACCTGCAGTAAAGAACTAATGGCTATCACATTGACATTAGACGGCAGTTCTACCTCAGACCTTGTATGCCTTTCAATAAAATGCTTAGCCATGCTGCACCATTATAAGGGCCATAAGAAATAGTTTCACTTTAAGGCTACATACAGAGTCTTTCTGTATTCAGACAGCATCATAATCAAGACCTCCTGGGATTGCTGAGCACCGATGTGTGAGCTGAGTGGATTCCGCGCTGTCCTCTTCCACCGCCATGATAAACATATCATGGTCTCTAAATAAGTAATAGATTCTGGTTGGTGTTCCTCTTAACCAATGAACAAAGGTAAAGCGAAGAAACCCAGGCCTGTGATTGGTTGACTGAACGAGGCACCCAGCATCTTGTTCCATTTTCTCCAGAGAAGAATGTGACAGATTTCTCCTTAATAGCATACGCTGCATAGTGTGTGTGTGTGTTTACCGTGCGTCAGTTAAACACTACCCCCATGGTTCCCTGCCCTGCATGGTTCTCAGTGCTAGACAGGTGTGTGATGTAAACAAGGTGATTAAACCATGTGTGTGATTTAAGTCTTTGGGGGTTTGAGTAAACACACCTTACCCCATCACCCCAGGGCCGCAGTGCTGAGAGGATGAAGTGAAGCAGAATGAATAGTTCAATTAAAAGACCATGTTTTGTTACCGAACAAGAAGCCACCTATAACAGGAGAGAGAGAGAAGCTGGAGAACAAATGGTTCCCTCTCCTCATTCTCATACTGGTGTATTAGAGGGAGGGAGGGAGAGAGGGAGGAAAGGAGGGAGGGAGGAAAGGAACGGTGAGAGAAAGAGGAGGAATAGAAAGGTTGGGAGGAAGGAGGAGGAGCCGTCTGACAGAAGAATTGTACTAATAAAACACCAAACACAGACATATAGACAAATTCCAGCAGACTGGGTAGTGGGGGAATAGAGACAGAGAGAGAGAGAGAGAGAGAGAGAGAGAGAGAGACAGCAGAAGAGAGAGAGAGAGACAGCAGAAGAGAGAGAGAGAGAGAGAGACAGCAGAAGAGAGAGAGAGCGCGAGCAAGAATGAGCGAGAGACAGAGAGAGAGACTTCACTGCAATTAAACACACCACTAGCTACAACAGCTGCTCCTTTTGCAGTCGCAACAAGTGGTCTGTAGCTTTCTTCTTGTTGCTGTGGCCACACTCTATTGCGGAGGCAAAGAGCTGCGCTGCGGCGTCACCACAGCAACCACGCTTGGCCCCAGCCAGTGCAGGGCAGAGAGAGAGATATAGGAGAGAGAGCTAGATGGAGGAGAGAGAGCGAGTGAGGGAGAGAGCGTGAGCGGGAGGGAAAGAGAGAGTGAGAGGAAAAGAAGGAAAGAGCGAGGGAGAGAGGAAAAAGAGGGAAAGAGAGAGGAAAAGAGGGAGAGAGAGAGCGGGAGGGAAAGAGAGAGAGAGAGCGGGAGGGAAAGAGAGAGAGAGAGCGGGAGGGAAAGAGAGAGTGAGCGGGAGGGAAAGAGAGAGGGAGAGAGAGAGGGAAAGAGAGAGGAAGAGAGAGTGAAAGAGAGAGAGACCTGCTGAATACACTACATTACGATACGAGTGAGGATATCACTGATGAAAACTAGCGAGTCTGTGAGATAAAACAAACCTCACAGCAGCTCTTCTCTACTTCTATGTGACAGAAAAACTACGTGTTTACCTGATTTGTTTGATATTAATAGTTAGCAATTAATACTTAACAAATAGGAAGACATTTATGTTCTGTTTAATTGTGTTTCTGTAGTTAGTCTGGGCGTATGGTCAAGAAATGGGTTTTGCTAGAGATAGCTCGAGCTGACAATGACTTGGTGATAAAACCTAAAGCTGGCATTCCATAGACAAGATGTGGTGTGTGTGTGACCCGAGACAGAGAGAGCTTGGAAGAGTTTAGAGAAACGCCTCATTGTCTCATCATCCTGGCATCTGGGAAACTAAGCCGGGTTGGAACCAGTCTGACTAAGCATTTTTAGGTCCTATATAAGATCAGTTTTTCCCCCCGTTTTCAGTTAGGCTCTCGGCCCAAGACTGTAGGGTTGACGGTTTCATTATTGCAATAACGAACCGATATTGAATAAAGATGATAGTTGAAGAAATGACAAAGTGTCTCTCACTTGATTAGAATATTCCACAACAAGCTACAGCAGATAAGGTCTCCTCTCTAGGAATTACACCTATGTTTTAGAGAGGTGCCAATTCTCCAGGCTGAGTGTGTGTGCGTGTGTGTGTGTGTGTGTTCAGTGGCAGTCGTAGCGTATCACCAGGTTGACTCAACACAGCTGCATGATTGAGTCAGTCAGTCAGTCACATTCGATAGGAAGGAGACTGGAGGACTCAGCAGGAAGACAGAGACGCTGCTGCTGCATGGCATGACATGCTCAGTGCATAGCTTCTCCCATGGGGGTTCTCTCTTACATTATGTCTGGGTCTTAACTACTTCTAAATACTAGCTATCACCTGATTCTGCTAGTTCAGGAGAGACCTTTGGTCATGTTAAGGTAGCTGTGTAGTTACACAGGCGGTATGGTTCTATTTAGGATGCCTTTCAGGCTAAATCAAGTGCCCCTTACGTAGTTGAAAGAAAACAAATACTATGTGGACCCAGGTGTGGTAGCTAGGCCTAGTTGGAGGCCTAGCTACAGGGAAAGTTTAATAGTGCCCAGTTACCACTTTAGGCCAGGGTCCTTGATGGATAAACTGATGGGAGCCTGGGTGTGCTGGCTGTCTAAAGGTTGGTTGGGATGTGTGTGTGTGTGTGTGTGTGTGTGTGTGTGTGTGTGTGTGTGTGCCCGTAAAAGGTTGCGTTGTGGCGTGGTGTAACTAAAAATATCCCCACCCCCAGCGCCATCTGGCCCTTTACAACTATCGCCATAACAACCAGCAGCACCACTTCTGCTGTCTTTCACCACCATGAACAATCAGCTTTTAAAGATTCAATCTGTTACAGCGGGAGGAGAGAGGAGAAGAGGGAGGGAAGGGAAGAGTAAGAGAGGAGAGAAGTTAGGGAAATACAATGTTTTGTCTTCACAAGCTAGGTTTCCAATCCAATTGGTGACAGATGGTCATGCAAATATTATAAAATAGGCATAAATAAAATGATGCACAACTTTCCTACCAATGGTGTTTCTACCATACTGACTTGTTGCTGATAAAAATCAGTACGTGATGACAAGTACTTTTTCGCTTAAATTTTCATGTACCGACTAAAAATGAAAAGTTCGATGGGTTTCCATCGCATTTGAATCTCTACCGATAGTTTTGTTACAAAAAACGTTGCGTTAAATAACAAATGTTCCTACTCTGGTCTTGGCACATGCGTGCTAGCCAACCGCTGGCTGCTACAGTCTGGGTAGACTGTGTGGGTAGGCTGTGTTGGTAGGCTGTCCGGGTAGGCTGTGTGGGTAGGCTGTGCAGGTAGGCTCGCGGGTAGCCTGTGCGGGTAGGCTGTGTTGGTAGGCTGTGCGGGTAGGCTGTGCAGGTAGGCTGTGCGGGTAGGCTGTGCGGGTAGGGTACCCGGGTAGGCTGTGCGGGTAGGCTGTGCGGGTAGCCCGTGCAGGTATTTTTATTTATCAAATGGCAGTCAAGCATCGATCATCATGTCACCAGACTAATACCCTTGATATTTATTGGAAAGGAGTATCAAGCTTATCACGTGCACTTGTGAACTTCCTCATAACTTATTTCATCTGTAGCCTAACAAACTGCATGCTTTGCCGAGTTGTAGAGGACGTCACACTATGGCATGACTCAACGTTTACTTCAAAATGTTATTATATCAATATGTCAATTTCTTCTATAAGGAATTTTACTGACACAAAATGATCCCACCATGTCGAACGAACATTTATAAATGTCTGCATTTATAAAATTGTACATATTTTTTTTAGATGGTATGACTTTACTTGTGGTTACGGTCTAGTTCGTTTGTATTGATTATACAAGTTGAGGTACACAACATACACAATACCTTCACTCAGTTTGTGGACTACTGTCTGTAATATCTAAAGCATGTGACAGACTTAAGAGCTGGGAGGTAGTCGCTCTACTGCTTTGGCCAGCTATGTAGCAACACATGCAGCATGGATGATAAAGAGTAAAATCAAAACATGTAATGCCAATTTAGAACCCATTTATTGCAACACACTTATAAAGGCTCGGAGTAATGTTGAGGCATCTGTGCCTCTCTATCAATGACTGTCGTTACGTCACGGTTACTGTACGCTAACACGTTTTACACAGAATTGGTTGAATACCAATGATCAAACTTATTGGCAAGCCCCCTAGCTACCCAGCTGGGGAGTGTAGCACTGTTTTTGTTGGGGGATGAGTGATTTCATTGGTCCTCTGTGTGAAATGCGGCTATTGCACTGTACAGAGCTCTGAGAGTAGAGCTGGCTGGTATCAGGGCTTTTGGCCGAGACAGAGGGAGAGAGCAGTGGCTCTGTGACCAGATCAGACAGACCAATGGCTCTGTGACCATCTCTGAGAGAGAGAGAGACAGCGAGAGAGACAGCGAGAGAGACAGCGAGAGAGACAGCGAGAGAGACAGCGGAGAGAGAGAGAGAGAGAGAGAGAGAGAGAGAGAGAGAGAGAGAGAGAGAGAGAGAGAGAGAGAGAGAGAGAGAGAGAGAGAGAGAGAGAGAGAGCCTAAGTAATGTAGAGATTGACTGGCCCCCGCCTGACTGACTCTCCTGCTTATCAACTAGAAAAAAACTGTGGCCGCATACACACACCTGCCTCTCTCCTCTGAATGGTTGTCATTTTGGCTGCTGGCTACAGGCCGACCTGCTTCTTCCCAATGAGAGAGCTTTAATTAGTAGAAGTTCTATGAAGCATGACTAATACTGCACGCACGCAAGACAGTTAGATGCACAAATATCATACCACCCCCAAAATGCTAACTTCATCTGTTATTGTAATGGTGAAAGGTTAGCATGTCTTGGGGGTATGATATAAAATGCTAACTTCATCTGTTATTGTAATGGTGAAAGGTTAGCATGTCTTGGGGGTAAGATATAAAATGCTAACTTCATCTGTTATTGTAATGGTGAAAGGTTAGCATGTCTTGGGGGTAAGATATCTGTAACTTTCTCACTCATCATTATTCCAGATTCCATCAGGACTACGCGTCATCATGGTTGCATCCACATGAATGTAGAAGTGTTTAGAAACATATTCTACACTTATTTACAATAAAAGCTCACTGCATACTGGAGTGTTTAAATAGCGTTGACGTATCCACAGACAACAGGGATGTTTCCCTTCTTCTTCCACTGTGGACTCTCTGTCTATAGATGCAGATCTCTGTGGTCGCCGTAGCACCAGCACCCCATAATAATGTACGTAACAAGGAGATGGAGAGAGAGTGGCCAGATGCCATTGGATACCACTGGCTCCAATCTAAAGATGGAAATGTAATTTGTTGTGTCTCATTTGATCCCTCTCTCTGACTCTCCTTTTTCTACTTCAGTCAGAACCAATTGAGGCAATTTCCATGTATAATTATCTATTCTATTTGGGGCTTCCTGAACTGAATTGGCAGCGTCTGGTCATTTGTTATTCAGTCCAGATCGGCCATCACAGCCCCAGAGGGAACGTGTTCACTGCATATGGCCAGGGGGAAGCAGGCTACATTTACTCCAATAAATGGTTGCTAAGAATATAATTGTTATGCGTTCCAAGTGGCACAGCGGTCTAAGGCACTGACCCGGGTTCGATCCCAGGCTGTGTCACAACCGGCCGTGACCATAGGGCGGTGCACAATTGGCCCAGGTGTGTCCGGGTTTGGGGAGGGGCTTTACTTGGCTCGTGGCGGGCCAGACGCCTGCAGGCTGACTTCGGTCGTCAGTTGAACGGTATTTCCTCTGACACATTGGTGCAGCTGGCTACCGGGTTAAGCGGGCGGGTGTTCAGCAACACGGTTTTCCGGGTCATGTTTCGGGGACGCATGGCTCGACCTTCGCCTCTCCCGAGCCCGTTGGGGAGTTGCAGCGATGAGACAAGATCGTAATTGGATGTCACAAAATTTGGGAGAAAAAGGGGGTAAAATACAAACAAATAATAAGAAATATTGTTAGACAATGCTCTATGGTACAGGCAGCACAGCACACCCACACACTCTGAACTAACAGGTCAGTTCTGTGTTTTCCACCTCAATGGTTAACGATGTGGTGAAGGTATAAGCTGATTCTAGATCTGTGCCTAAGGGCAGCAGAGCCTAAACTGCAGTAAACATTGTTCAGCCTGGTTCAGAACCATGGACAGCTCTGGATAGCCTACCTCCTTCAGTCCTGCCATAATTACTGAGTCAGTGCATTTTCTTTCAAGAACCATCATAGCAGATGTTTATGATTCAAGTCAGAATCAACCAAGAAAAGCTGAAATGGTCAGACTTTCACAGTTAGTGGCCTCCCGGAGAGAGTTCCAACCAATGAATGTAGGCTTCCAGCCCCAGCCATCAGAGTGTTATACAGAGCTCTTAAAGAGAAGTGAAAGAGCATTATTGTATTTTATTAGGGAGAGGACCGAGTCTGCACCACCTCAGCTGCTGAAACCTGGTGAAATCAATGTTTGACTGTCATTTTACAATTAGATTTAGGCTAAAAGCTGTGTTTGTTCAGATGGGCTCTCAAAGGGGACCCGTCACAGCATGAGGCTGTTATTACTGTGATGTTTGCATACGGAACATTCATTTGTGATGTTGTGTGATAGACTCATGATATGACTTCATCCTCCAGCACAACTTCCCCCTCTGTTCATAGCAGTCTATTCATGCACAATAACACAGACCCCCCCCCCCCCCAGGCGTCCAGCCATTAGGCTACAGTCAGAATCACAGGTTGGAAAACCAGCATCATATTCCTATTCTCTAAAGGCCAAACAAACAGTAAACAAACAGCTTTCAGCATTTTCCAAATGACTTTCATTAGCGTTATCGCCACCCTTTTGAGCTGCATCACCCCCCTGCATCCCCGATAGAGACAAAGGAGATATGAGTACAACTCTGAGGACTCGTGCTTGGGCTGTGTTAGTATGAAGCCAGTGATTTATGTCAGAGCTGAACCGAGCAGAGCTAGGCACTGAGGATCCACTTGAGCACAAAGCAACGAGCCATTCGCTGCAAAGCCCTGCTAATCACGTAGATAGATCATATATATATAGAAGAGAATTCAAATGATTCCCTATTTCCCCAGCAGACTACAACAGCCACAGTGTTCTGGGGGCTAGAGAAATAACAACAGATTTCAAAGGCCAGATTGTAGGGAGGAATAATGAAGTCAAAAACAGCTGTTTGACTAACTCTAATGTGATAATCCAGCTCTCTCTAACATCCAGAGCAGAGGTAGGCAACACTGGGCCTGGAGGGCCACTTTATGTTTTTGAATTAAATAACTTGGAAGACAAAATGTGTTGAATTTAGTCAATCACTGAACCGGCCAATTAGCTCAGTTGGTCTGGTGTGGTGCCTAGTTGTGGACCATATCCTGCGATACCTGCGGCACTCCAGGAAGAAGGTTGCTTACCCCTGATCTAGAGAATTCTATAAAGGAGACATCTTTCCTTGGAGAATAGAATTTTAACAGCATTTATCACTTAAAGTAAGACAGATTATTTAACGATAAGCCTAGCCAATGTGTTTTACCTAGCCATTCTTATGCTTCAACGGCCCAACATGACACCGTCCGTTGTTCTTCTCCCAACATGGTTTTAACATGGTCCAACATGGTTTAACATGATAGCATCCATTGTTCTTCTCCTACATGATTCATGGTAACATTAGCCTACCTTCCACTCTGAAAACCCTTAAGAACATTGGGATTCTAGTCATTTCACGAGTTACATCTTTGCACAGATCACATCTCATTTAAAAGTGGGTGTATTGTTTTGTTCCTCAGTCTTCAGCCTAAAGGAAATCATTCGTATTAATGTGAGATGACCTTCCCCATGGAGGATGACTGTTATTCCTTATTCATAAAGGATACAGTACCACTCATCATCGCTGATTAATATTAGCATGCTACAACATGCCTTAGACAAGAGAACTCATTACACTTCATTTTAGTCTAAAATAATGTTCATAGAGACAGTAGATGATGGTTAACATGGCTTTGCCTTCAGAACAGCCTCAATTCGTCGGGGCATAGACTCTACAAGGTGTTGAAAGCGTTCTACAGGGATGCTGGCCCATTTTGACGCCAATGCTTCCCACAGTTGTATCAAGTTGGCTGGATGTCCTTTGGGTGGTGGACAATTCTTTATACACACGGGAAACTGTTGAGTGTGAAAAACCCAGCAGCATTGCAGTTCTTGCCACACTCAAACTGGTGCGCCTGGCACCTACTACCATAAACTGTTCCAAGACACAAATCTTTTGTCTTGCCAAATCACACTCTGAATGACACACGATCCATGTCTCAATTGTCTCAAGGCTTAAAAATCTTTTAACCTGTCTCCTCCCCTTCATCTACGCTGATTGAAGTGGATTTAACAAGTGACATCAATAAGGGATCATAGCTTTCACCTGGATTCACCTGGTCAGTCTATGTCATGGAAAGAGCAGGTGTTCTTAATGTTTTGTACACTCAGTGTATAACATTAGTCTACGATGAGACGGTGTGTTCCAGTGAAGTAAACACAGTCTACTCTACAACGCAGTAAGAGGAGTAGCATGAATCTCTAAAGACAAACAATAACAGGCACTCAACAACAACACAGAGAGAATTGTCTTCATTGTATTCATTCAACGCACATATGAAATGCATTATCCTCTGGGGTGCCATACAGGAGAACAGATATAAAGCCATTTATCTACTATCACTATCAAATATTTGCCAACTGGGAGAGTATAGCAGTTCACTGAGCTGGAGCTGTATTGTGTTGTAAAAGGATCCACCTGTTTTTCCTACAGTATGACATCATTTCTCTCTTCAAGACTGGAAAAATAAACAGTAGCATGGACAACGGCCTGCCATTATCCCAATACACGCACAGGTACAGGCCTGCCACTAACTTAATACACTGGTGCACGCACGCACGCGCACACACACACGCAAAATGGCCCGCTTCTATCCCAATACATTGACTGACTCCTGCACCGTTACCAATACTAGGACTAGGAGGACTATGAGGGAGGGATGGAGGGAGACGAGGGGAAAGTGGAGAGAAGAGAGGATGAGGGATCGGGGGAGAAAACACCTTCAGTGCTGAACCAGCTTTATTAAGCTACAGGACGATTCACCTGGGTGGATCAGTGAAGAACATGGCGAGCTGTCATACCCTGCACACGCTATAAAAGCACACTTTGATTTCCTGCCTTATTACATTTCACCACACCCGTCTTTAAATCAGCTCTCACACAAATGATGCAAATGAGGCACTTTTACCTTTGATATTACTCCTTAATAAGCAGACATACCTTAATGCATAGCAACAAGTCCTTCACGTTAAAGACAAAGACAACGGGCCTCCCGACTGGCACAGCAGTCTAAGGCGTCGCTGCAAACCCGGGTTCGGTCCCGAGCTGTATCACAACCGGGCGTGATCGGGAGTCCCATAGGGCGTCGCACAATTGGCCCAGCGTCGTCCTGGTTAGGGGTGCCGGGCCGGCCGCCTGCAGGCTGGGTTAAGCGGGCGGGTGTTAAGAAGTGAGGTTTGGCGGGTCATGTTTCAGAAGACGCATGACTCCACCTTTGCCTTCCGAGCCCTTTGGGGAGTTGCAGCGATGAGACAAGATCAAAATGTAAAAACAAGACAAAGTCAACGGAGGCAAAACCAACTCTAGCTTTGGTTCCCTGAGCTATCTTCATTTAGCTTTAGCCGTTTGTTCAATGAGGCCTGCACTTCAATTTGATTTACCCTGCAGGAGACGGGAACCTCTTTCTCTCCCATGGAGGGACAGATAGACAAGTCAAAAGACAGACAGACTACGCTAGACCACACAGGTCAGAGTCAGGGAGCGAATGCATGCCAACTAGTCAAAGCATCTCCATTTGAAAAACTCATTAAGCCACTTGATTAAGGAAACCCTTTAATGTATTTCTGAGGGTGTCACACAGTGAAGGGCACCAAGACCTCACGATTCGACGCAATCAACGTTTTCACCAGCGTTCTTATTACCAGTCTGTAAAGTGGATGTTCCTTTCGGTCTCCTTCCACCACCTCCTCTGGATGCGTGCCCGCCTTACTGTGGGAGGAGCCCTGCCTGCCTGAACCGTCACGGACTTAACACACTCACACTAACCACTCCTAGTGAGGCTGCAGCCGCATGTAGCCATGCCAGTCCGCCAGAGGATCTCCTGGGGAGGAACAGCCAGACAATAGCTGCTAAATGAGTGTCATCAGTTGTGTAAAGATATGGGTAGAACTAAATCCTGCTGACATGCACACCCTGAGGCCACAGTGCGCTGGCGAGCATCAGCACATTTTGTTATCCTGCTCCTGTTTTTAGGTCTGAGGAAGGGAACATTTTTAAGGACGAGTGATGCTTTATTTCTTCCTGCAGTTCAGCAATGTGGCATCAGGCTGTGTGTGTGTGTGTGTGTGTGTGTGTGTGTGTGTGTGTGTGTGTGTGTGTGTGTGTGTGTGTGTGTGTGTGTGTGTGTGTGTGAGCAATGTGGCATCAGGCTGCCTGTGTGTGTGTGTGTGTGTGTGTGTGTGTGTGTGTGTGTGTGTGTGTGTGTGTGTGTGTGTGTGTGTGTGTGTCTGTGTGTGTGTGTGTGTGTGTGTGTGTCAGCAATGTGGCATCAGGCTGCCTGTGTGTGTGTGTGTGTGTGGTATCAGGTGGACATTCCACTCATCCCGACTCATAATTTGTCAGCTGATTACGCAGTAATAGAGCACTTGGCTACTGTTTCAAATGTGTTCCAAATGTGGGCCAACTGTGTTTCAAATGTGTTCCAAATGTGGGCCAAGTGTGAGTAGGTGATACCACATTTTCTTCCCCAATGTGGGTGAATTTCTACTTTCAGTAAAAGCAGACATTCACCTAATTTATCGCTGATATTCATGTCCTTTGTGGGAACTTATCTAGAGGTTATATATGCTGTGATAGTGGTATCTAGGGGTTAAATACAGTATGCTGTGATAATGGTATCAAGGGCGTTATACTATTTACTGTGATAGTGGTATCTAGGGGTTATATATGCTGTGATAGGGGTATCTAGAGGTTATATATGCTGTGATAGTGGTATCTAGGGGTTAAATACAGTATGCTGTGATAGGGGTATCTAGGGGTTATATATACTGTGATAGTGGTATCTAGAGGTTATATATACTGTGATAGGGGTATCTAGGGGTTATATATACTGTGATAATGGTATCTAGAGGTTATATATACTGTGATAGGGGTATCTAGAGGTTATATATGCTGTGATAGTGGTATCTAGAGGTTATATATGCTGTGATAGTGGTATCTAGAGGTTATATATACTGTGATAGTGGTATCTAGGGGTTATATATGCTGTGATAGTGGTATCTAGAGGTTATATATGCTGTGATAGTGGTATCTAGAGGTTATATATGCTGTGATAGTGGTATCTAGAGGTTATATATGCTGTGATAGTGGTATCTAGGGGTTATATATGCTGTGATAGTGGTATCTAGGGGTTATATATGCTGTGATAGTGGTATCTAGAGGTTATATATGCTGTGATAGTGGTATCTAGAGGTTATATATGCTGTGATAGTGGTATCTAGGGGTTAAATACAGTATGCTGTGATAATGGTATCTAGAGGTTATATATACTGTGATAGGGGTATCTAGAGGTTATATATGCTGTGATAGGGGTATCTAGAGGTTATATATGCTGTGATAGTGGTATCTAGAGGTTATATATACTGTGATAATGGTATCTAGAGGTTATATATGCTGTGATAGTGGTATCTAGAGGTTATATATGCTGTGATAGGGGTATCTAGAGGTTATATATGCTGTGATAGTGGTATCTAGGGGTTATATATGCTGTGATAATGGTATCTAGAGGTTATATATACTGTGATAGTGGTATCTAGAGGTTATATATACTGTGATAGGGGTATCTAGAGGTTATATATACTGTGATAGTGGTATCTAGAGGTTATATATGCTGTGATAGTGGTATCTAGGGGTTATATATGCTGTGATAGTGGTATCTAGAGGTTATATATGCTGTGATAGTGGTATCTAGAGGTTATATATGCTGTGATAGTGGTATCTAGGGGTTATATATGCTGTGATAGTGGTATCTAGGGGTTAAATACAGTATGCTGTGATAATGGTATCTAGAGGTTATATATGCTGTGATAGTGGTATCTAGGGGTTATATTTTACTGTGATAGGGGTATCTAGGGGTTATATATGCTGTGATAGTGGTATCTAGAGGTTATATATGCTGTGATAGTGGTATCTAGAGGTTATATATGCTGTGATAGTGGTATCTAGGGGTTATATATTACTGTGATAATGGTATCTAGAGGTTATATATGCTGTGATAGGGGTATCTAGGGGTTATATATACTGTGATAGGGGTATCTAGAGGTTATATATGCTGTGATAGGGGTATCTAGAGGTTATATATGCTGTGATAATGGTATCTAGAGGTTATATATGCTGTGATAGGGGTATCTAGAGGTTATATATGCTGTGATAGGGGTATCTAGAGGTTATATATGCTGTGATAATGGTATCTAGAGGTTATATATACTGTGATAATGGTATCTAGAGGTTATATATGCTGTGATAGGGGTATCTAGAGGTTAAATACAGTATGCTGTGATAGGGGTATCTAGAGGTTATATATACTGTGATAGGGGTATCTAGAGGTTATATATGCTGTGATAGGGGTATCTAGAGGTTATATATACTGTGATAATGGTATCTAGAGGTTATATATGCTGTGATAGGGGTATCTAGAGGTTATATATACTGTGATAGGGGTATCTAGAGGTTATATATACTGTGATAGGGGTATCTAGAGGTTATATATGCTGTGATAGGGGTATCTAGAGGTTATATATACTGTGATAATGGTATCTAGAGGTTATATATACTGTGATAGGGGTATCTAGAGGTTATATATACTGTGATAGGGGTATCTAGGGGTTATATATACTGTGATAGGGGTATCTAGAGGTTATATATACTCTGATAGGGGTTATATATGCTGTAATAGGGGTATCTAGAGGTTATATATACTGTGATAGGGGTATCTAGAGGTTATATATGCTGTGATAGGGGTATCTAGAGGTTATATATACTGTGATAATGGTATCTAGAGGTTATATATGCTGTGATAGGGGTATCTAGAGGTTACATATACTGTGATAATGGTATCTAGAGGTTATATATGCTGTGATAGGGGTTATATATACTGTGATAGGGGTATCTAGAGGTTATATATACTGTGATAGGGGTATCTAGAGGTTATATATACTGTGATAGGGGTATCTAGGGGTTATATATATTGTGATAGGGGTATCTAGAGGTTATATATACTGTGATTGGGGTATCTAGGGGTTATATATACTGTGATAGGGGTATCTAGAGGTTATATATGCTGTGATAGGGGTTATATATGCTGTGATAGGGGTATCTAGAGGTTATATATGCTGTGATAGGGGTTATATATACTGTGATAGGGGTATCTAGAGGTTATATATACTCTGATAGGGGTTATATATGCTGTGATAGGGGTATCTAGAGGTTATATATGCTGTGATAGGGGTATCTAGAGGGTTATATATGCTGTGATAGGGGTATCTAGAGGTTATATATACTGTGATAATGGTATCTAGAGGTTATATATGCTGTGATAATGGTATCTAGAGGTTATATATGCTGTGATAGGGGTATCTAGAGGTTATATATACTGTGATAATGGTATCTTGAGGTTATATATGCTGTGATAATGGTATCTAGAGGTTATATATGCTGTGATAATGGTATCTAGAGGTTATATATGCTGTGATAGGGGTATCTAGAGGTTATATATGCTGTGATAGGGGTATCTAGAGGTTATATATACTGTGATAGGGGTATCTAGAGGTTATATATGCTGTGATAGGGGTATCTAGAGGTTATATATGCTGTGATAATGGTATCTAGAGGTTATATATGCTGTGATAGGGGTATCTAGAGGTTATATATACTGTGATAATGGTATCTAGAGGTTATATATACTGTTATAGGGGTATCTAGGGGTTATATATGCTGTGATAGGGGTATCTAGAAGTTATATATGCTGTGATAATGGTATCTAGAGGTTATATATACTGTGATAATGGTATCTAGAGGTTATATATGCTGTGATAGGGGTTATATATGCTGTGATAATGGTATCTAGAGGTAATATATACTGTGATAGGGGTCACTAGAGGTTATATATGCTGTGATAATGGTATCTAGAGGTTATATATGCTGTGATAGGGGTTTCTAGAGGTTATATATGCTGTGATAATGGTATCTAGAGGTTAAATACAGTATGCTGTGATAGTGGTATCTAGAGGTTAAATACAGTATGCTGTGATAGTGGTATCTAGAGGTTAAATACAGTATGCTGTGATAGGGGTATCTAGAGGTTAAATACAGTATGCTGTGATAGTGGTATCTAGGGGTTAAATACAGTATGCTGTGATAGGGGTATCTAGAGGTTAAATACATTATGCTGTGATAGGGGTATCTAGAGGTTAAATACAGTATGCTGTGATAGTGGTATCTAGAGGTTAAATACAGTATGCTGTGATAGGGGTATCTAGAGGTTAAATACAGTATGCTGTGATAATGGTATCTAGAGGTTAAATACAGTATGCTGTGATAGGGGTATCTAGAGGTTAAATACAGTATGCTGTGATAATGGTATCTAGGAGTTAAATACAGTATGCTGTGATAATGGTATATAGGGGTTAAATACAGTATGCTGTGATAATGGTATCTAGGGGTTAAATACAGAATACTGTACTAGGGGTATCTCGAGGTTAAATACAGTATGCTGTAATAATGGTATCTAGGGGTTAAATACAGTATGCTGTGATAATGGTATCTAGGGGTTAAATACAGTATGCTGTGATAGGGGTATCTAGAGGTTAAATACAGTATGCTGTGATAATGGTATCTAGGGGTTAAATACAGTATGCTGTGATAGGGGTATCTAGAGGTTAAATACAGTATGCTGTGATAATGGTATCTAGGGGTTAAATACAGTATGCTGTGATAGGGGTATCTAGGGGTTAAATACAGTATGCTGTGATAATGGTATCTAGGGGTTAAATACAGTATGCTGTGATAGGGGTATCTAGAGGTTATATATGCTGTGATAGTGGTATCTAGAGGTTATATATACTGTGATAGGGGTATCTAGGGGTTATATATACTGTGATACGGGTATCTAGAGGTTATATATGCTGTGATACGGGTATCTAGAGGTTATATATGCTGTGATAGGGGTATCTAGAGGTTATATATGCTGTGATAGGGGTATCTAGAGGTTATATATACTGTGATAGGGGTATCTAGAGGTTATATATGCTGTGATAGGGGTATCTAGAGGTTATATATGCTGTGATAGGGGTATCTAGAGGTTATATATGCTGTGATACGGGTATCTAGAGGTTATATATACTGTGATAGGGGTATCTAGAGGTTATATATGCTGTGATAGGGGTATCTAGAGGTTATATATACTGTGATAGGGGTATCTAGAGGTTATATATGCTGTGATAGGGGTATCTAGAGGTTATATATACTGTGATAGGGGTATCTAGAGGTTATATATGCTGTGATAGGGGTATCTAGAGGTTATATATGCTGTGATAGGGGTTATATATACTGTGATAGGGGTATCTAGAGGTTATATATGCTCTGATAGGGGTTATATATGCTGTAATAGGGGTATCTAGAGGTTATATATACTGTGATAGGGGTATCTAGAGGTTATATATACTCTGATAGGGGTTATATATGCTGTGATAGGGGTATCTAGAGGTTATATATACTCTGATAGGGGTTATATATACTGTGATAGGGGCATCTAGAGGTTATATATACTCTGATAGGGGTTATATATACTGTGATAGGGGTATCTAGAAGTTATATATACTGTGATAGGGGTATCTAGAGGTTATATATACTGTGATAGGGGTATCTAGGGGTTATATATATTGTGATAGGGGTATCTAGAGGTTATATATGCTGTGATAGGGGTTATATATACTGTGATAGGGGTATCTAGAGGTTATATATGCTGTGATAGGGGTTATATATGCTGTGATAGGGGTATCTAGAGGTTATATATACTCTGATAGGGGTTATATATACTGTGATAGAGGTATCTAGTGGTTATATATACTCTGATAGGGGTTATATATGCTGTGATAGGGTTATCTAGAGGTTATATATACTGTGATAGGGGTATCTAGGGGTTATATATACTGTGATAGGGGTATCTAGGGGTTATATATACTGTGATAGGGGTATCTAGAGGTTATATATGCTGTGATAGGGGTTATATATGCTGTGATAGGGGTATCTAGAGGTTATATATGCTGTGATAGGGGTTATATATACTGTGATAGGGGTATCTAGAGGTTATATATGCTGTGATAGGGGTTATATATGCTGTGATAGGGGTTATATATACTGTGATAGGGGTATCTAGAGGTTATATATACTCTGATAAGTGTTATATATGCTGTGATAGGGGTATCTAGAGGTTATATATGCTGTGATAGGGGTTAAATATACTGTGATAGGGGTATCTAGAGGTTATATATGCTGTGATAGGGGTTATATATACTGTGATAGGGGTATCTAGAGGTTATATATACTCTGATAAGAGTTATATATGCTGTGATAGGGGTATCTAGAGGTTATATATGCTGTGATAGGGGTTATATATACTGTGATAGGGGTATCTAGAGGTTATATATACTCTGATATGCTGTGATAGGGGTATCTAGAGGTTATATATGCTGTGATAGGGGTTATATATACTGTGATAGGGGTATCTAGAGGTTATATATACTCTGATAGGGGTTATATATGCTGTGATAGGGGTATCTAGAGGTTATATATGCTGTGATAGGGGTTAAATATACTGTGATAGGGGTATCTAGAGGTTATATATGCTGTGATAGGGGTTATATATACTGTGATAGGGGTATCTAGAGGTTATATATACTCTGATAGGGGTTATATATGTCGTGATAGGGGTATCTAGAGGTTATATATGCTGTGATAGGGGTTATATATACTGTGATAGGGGTATCTAGAGGTTATATATACTCTGATAGGGGTTATATATACTGTGATAGGGGTATCTAGAGGTTATATATACTCTGATAGGGGTTATATATGCTGTGATATGCCAAGCATGTGAATCCAGGTCCTCTCATTAAAACGTTTCTCTGTATCCCCACTGGATCATACAAACAAGAGACAAGACAGCATGCTCCACTTTCTCCTCAGCTCCTCAGAGTCTTCACTTTACTTGGTAAACAAAAGAGTCATTACTCCAGGAAGGGACACGTCTTTCTTTCCAGGGAGGGAAGGAGATATAGAGGGAGGATGGTACAGTTTGTAAATGAAGGAATTAATTAAGTTTAGTGAAAGTGACAAGGCTGGAGACGACATCCAAGGTTTGGATTACAAAGATACAATTTATTATTCATGACTGAGCCTGTGTGTTTGTGTGTGTGTGTGTGTTTCTCTGTCTAGCCTCACGAACTGAATGTGTTTTGTCCTGATCCTTGGGCGATAGTGCTGATAATATGCAACTCACTGAAGAACTTGTAAAGATTGTAATATTATATTTTTAACACGTTGCTTTAATTACAGCCCTTCCCAGAAATTAATGTGTTCAGACCATAGAGAGAGGGAGAGAGCACCAGTGACCACACAAAGAATGCAAATGGGTTATTATACAGACACTGAGACAAAGCTACTAAGTAGGCCTACGCTGTATAAGTACACTGCACAAAAATATCTGAAGTAGGTTTGTCGAATATACATGTTTGTATATAGAGAAAAGGTTGTGTTTTATGCTATCTTGGTATGTGATAAGCACTGGTTCTAAAAAGGTCAAATCCCCCCAAAAATAGACATTATCTACTACTCATATCAAATCACGATCATGATAACAAGAAAAATATCACCATAACCACTGAATGAAACAGCCCGTTTAGTAATAGACTGGCAGGGGGATGAGTGATGCATCATTACCTTGCCCTGAAATGATGTGAAATGTTTAAAACGGCTCAGTGAAGGTCAAGCTAAATGATGCTAAGCAATCCACGTTGCTGGCCTCTAAATGAAATCACTGAACTCTCCAGAACATCTCTGCACCTCTTCACCATCAATCAACCACCCTGGAGCACGAGGGTCTGTCTCTCTTCCCCTCTCTCCATCTCTGTGTAGCAGTATCTCTTTCGCTCTCTCTAGGTACTTTACCACTGTCCCATACTTGCATAGCACTTACAATACATTGGTTCATTCTAGGTAGTGTGCTATGATGTACATTTGAACAGTGTCTTTTGTCTCCACCATCTCATTAACTCTGCAGCTTGTCCAATCAGTGTCCCTTCACTAACCTTACAGGTCCAATCAACAATCAGCCTCCGACAGTCTCCTCTGTCCTCCCCTCAGACCATGAAGGACGGCATTATCTCTACTAACCTGACCAGGGCCTTGTTACGGTGGACGAGACACGTGTTCAACTAAAGGAAGGGTCATGTTTTCCCATGATGAGTTTTTAGAGATGCTCTTTAGTGCCACTGATCATTAAGAGGTGGCCACTCACTGAGCTCAACACAACCCTGTGCTCAACACAACCCTGTGCTCAACACAACCCTGTGCTCAACACAACCCTGTGCTCAACACAACCCTGTGCTCAACACAACCCTGTGCTCAACACAACCCTGAGCTCAACACAACCCTGAGCTCAACACAACCCTGAGCTCAACACAACCCTGAGCTCAGCACAACCCTGTGCTCAACACAACCCTGTGCTCAACACAACCCTGAGCTCAACACAACCCTGTGCTCAACACAACCCTGCGCTCAACACAACCCTGTGCTCAACACAACCCTGAAATATTTACAACAGTGAAATGCATCCAAAAAAACCAGTCTTGGACTCACCCAAGATAAGCGGAAAAATCAGGTTGGTTGTATTTTGAGTGAAGATTCACCATTTTGTAATGGAGGAAAGTAGAGTGAGCTTTCTGGGGTTAAAAGGTTAACAGCCTGGAAGAAACAGAGTGCCTGATGGGTAAAAGTCATGGTAGGTCACAGTAACCTCCATATACCGTAACTAACCAGCTAAAGAGTTCAATAAAAACTAACCCTAACCATCCAGCTATAGCTAACCATCAGCTATTTAGAGCGCAATAAGGCTTCAAACATTACAGAGTGTCTCTCAGGCTACACAACATGTTCATAATGGATGGAAAAAAACTTTAGATCCAGAAAATGACATCATTTGCAATAAAGGACTAATAAAGTTATGAGAGACAGATAGATGCATGCCCCTCTATGGATCATTATAGCAGGGCAATGAGCTATTGACAAAGGACTGAAACAGCTAGAGGGAAAATTGCTTATATAAAAAATTGCTTATAAAAGTGGCAATATAAAAGATTAGGGGCTGAACTAAAATGTGATGATAAGGTCTCATTCAGTGGTACGAAGTCAATCCCCATTGTTATTGTTATTTAGCCCCCTCGTAGTTGAAACGCATGCAGCACATTACCTATTCAGCATTAGTAGGAAGTACTGCAGTATATTTCACAGCAGGAGGTTCTTAAAAATCAGAAGATTTTCTTTTTAGGAAATCCTAGCTGACTCAGTAGGGAGGTAGAGCCGTGACTGATTCAGATACGAAAACAATACTAATACATAATCACACTGAATATTTGTACATTTAGTTAAACCTTATCCTACTAAAAGAATATCTGCAAATAAAAGGAAGTAGTTTCACCAACCTTGATGATTGTTTGGGCATACCAGTAGCCAAAGTTGTAATTCTCATGCTGCAGACTTAACTGAACATTGAATCATTTCAGGATCTAAAATGGCTTTCACCCACCTCTCTGCCCTCCCTGTGGGTACCCTAAGGTCAGAAAAAAATGTTTTGATGCTGATGAGTTTGAGACAAGCGTCCAATATCTGTCTGAACTGAATAACAACATCATCATTAAAAACATCATTATCGTTGAGATTGTGGTGCTCGCTCACTCTCTCACACACACATAAGCGATATGGCCTAGAAAAACTCACTATTTTTGTTTAAACTTATGGGTGATTCACAATATATAGAAACTTTTTTCTCTACATAAGATTTGTTTTACAATTAAAGGTCAAATACTAACAATCTAATGATTCAGGACGTGGGAAATTAGGCTAATCAAAATAGTTTAACCTGCACCTCTGCAACTGGATCCTGGACTTCCAGACGGGACGCCCCCAGGTGGTAAGGGTAGGTAACAACACATCTGCCACGCTGATCCTCGACACAGGGGCTCCTCAGGGGTGCGTGCTCAGTCCCCTCCTGTACTCCCTGTTTACTCATGACTGCACGGCCAGGCACGACTCCAACACCATCATTAAATTTGTCGATGACACAACAGTGCTAGGCCTCATCAACGACAACAACGAGACAGCCTATGGGGAGGAGGTCAGAGACCTGGCAGTGTGGTGCAAGGACAACAACCTCTCTCTCAACGTGATCAAGACAAAGGAGATGATTGTGGACTACAGGAAAAAGAGGACTGAGCACCCCCCCATTCTCATCGACGGGGCTGCAGTGGAGCAGGTTGAGAGCTTCAAGTTTCTTCATGTCCACATCACCAACAAACTAACATGCTCCAAGCACACCAAGACAGTCGTGAAGAGGGAACGACAAAACCTATTCCCCCTCAGGAGACTGAAAAGATTTGGTATGGGTCCTCAGATCCTTAAAAGGTTCTACAACTGCACCATCGAGAGCATCCTGACTGGTTGCATCACTGCCTGGTATGGCAACTGCTTGGCATCTGACCGTAAGGCGCTACAGAGGGTAGTGCGAACGGCCCAGTACATCACTGGAGCCAAGCTTCCTGCCATCCAGGACCTCTATACCAGGCGGTGTCAGAGGAAGGCCCTAAAAATTGTCAAAGACTCCAGCCACCCTATTCATAGACTGTTCTCTCTGCTACCGCACGGCAAGCAGTACCGGAGCGCCAAGTCTAGGTCCAAGAGACTTCGAAACAGCTTCTACCCCCAAGCCATAAGACTCCTGAACATCTAGTCAAATGGCTACCCAGAATATTTGCAGTGCCCCCCCCCACACCACTGCTACTCTCTGTTGTCATCTATGCATAGTCACTTTAATAACGTTAATAAAGTTTAGTCCCGTGTGGTTCAGTTGGTAGAGCATGGTGTTTGCAACGCCAGGGTTGTGGGTTCGATTCCCATGGGGGACCAGTACAGAGAAAAAAATGTATGAAATGTATGCATTCACTACTGTAAGTCGCTCTGGATAAGAGTGTCTGTTAAATGACTAAAATGTAAATGTGATATGTTTAGCCAACTGAACAAAAAAATAAATGCAACATGCAACTATTTCAAAGACTTTATTGAGTTACAGTTTATATAAGGACATCAGTCATTTGAAATGAATTAATTAGGCCCGAATCTATGGATTTCACATGACTGGGAATACAGATATGCATCTGTTGGCCACAGATACCTTAAAAGAAAGGTAGGGGCATGGATCAGAAAACCAGTCAGTGTCTGGTGTGACCACTATTTGCTTCATGCAGCGCGACATCTCCTTCGCATAGAGTTGATCAGGCTGTTGAATGTGGCCTGTGGAATGTTGTCCCACTCCTCTTCAACTGTTGAAGACATCAATCCAGAGCATCCCAAACATGCTCAATGGGTGACATGTCTGGTGAGTATGCAGGCCATGGAAAAACAAATATTTTCCAGGAATTGTGTACAGATCCTTGCGACATGGGGCCGTGCATTATCATGCTGAAACATGAGGTTATGGTGGCGGATGAATGGCATGACAATGGGCTTCAGGATCTCGTCGCGGTATCTCGGTGCATTCAAATTGCCATTGATAAAATGCTATAAAATGCAACTGTGTTCGTTGTCCGTAGATTATTCCTGCCAATAACCTAATCCCACCGCAGCCATGGGGCACTCTGTTTGCAATGCTGACATCAGCAAAAAGCTCGCCCACATGACGCCATCTGCTCAGTACAGTTGAAACTGGGGGTTCATCCGTGAAGAGCACACTTCTCCAGTGCGCCAGTGGCCACCGAAGGTGAGTATTTGCCCACTGAAGTCGGTTACGACGTCGAACTGCAGTCAGGTCAAGACCCTGGTGAGGACGACAAGCACGGAGATGAGCTTCCCTGAGATGGTTTCTGACAGTTTGTGCATAGATTCTTAGGTTGAGCAAACCCACAGGTTCATCAGCTGTCGGGGTGGCTGGTCTCAGACGATCCCGCAGATGAAGAACCCGGATTTGGAGGCCCTGGGCTGGCGTGGTTACACATGGTCTGCGGTTGTGAGGCTGGTTGAACGTACTGACAAATTCTCTAAAACAACGTTGGAGGCGGCTTATGGTAGAGAAATTAACATTAAATGATCTGGCAACAGCTCTGGTGGACATTCCTACAGTCGGCATTGTGTTTTGTGACAAAACTGTACATTTTAGTGTGGACCACAAGGTCCACCTATGTAATGATCATGCTGTATAATCAGCTTTTTAATATGCCACTCCTATCATGAGGATTAATTATCTTGGCAAAGTAGAAATGCTTACAAAAGGGGATGTAAAAAACAATGTGCACACAAAATTTGAGAGAAATAAGCTTTTTGTGCTTTAGGAAGACTTCTGGAATCTTTTATTTCAGCTCATGAAACCAACACTTTACATGTTGCGTTTTATTTTTGTCAGGACATTTGCTAGCTAACAAGGTAGAACAGTTGAATTGTTATGAACAAAACCTTCTGTCCGTCTCTAACTGTTTGAACATAATGCTAGCCTGTCCACTTTGTTCAGATGTTTAAATCAAGTGGCCTACCTTATTATCAGAATGAAAAGAAGTTGCCAATACCCTATATAATTGTGTTTTATGCTTATTGCACATTTATATAACACAGATTAGACAGGTAGTATAACAGTCTTTGGCTAAAATGCTGCTAGTGATACGTGGTACTGCAATGCGCGTGAGACAAACTGAGCATTTATTTTCCAGAATCAATGTTCATTGATACTCCTGTTTTAGTAGTGTATACTCTGCACACAATTGGAAGAGTTGAGACATAAAAAGGGCATGGTTAGGAAGGTTAACTTCTCCTCTGTTAAAGTCAAATAATGTCTCAATCTGTTTCGGTGTCCCATTCAGCTGGACCAAACCTCAAATGTCAGAGAGGAAGAAGAGATCTCTCAACTTTGTTGGTGTGAGTGGCAGGGGGAGGGGCTTGGTGTGTGTTAACAGAGAAATAGGAGAAGCGAGAGGGTTCACTTTCGCCAACATCTGTCCAAAATAAGCCCAATGCTTTTGTTATGACGTTGGCCTGTGGGTAAGGTTTATGACCCCCCCCCCCCCATAAATACCTTTCTCCCTTCCCCTCTCTGAGTCTACTGAAGGACTTGAATAGCCTGTGTTAAATATAGAGAGTCTGGGAACATCAAACAAATGGGGAAAAGGAACCATATTTTGTTAATAAAACCAGTTGGAAATATGCTTGATAATGTAATGAGTATGGATTTCATTTCAGTTGTCATCTGAGACATTATGATTGATGACAGGACGACATAAACTGTACCTGAGAAAGTATACGCCCTCTAGTTATCAGAGTCACATGGAATTGTTATGCAATTGAAATGTTTGATATTGAAAATGTTTGTTAGGAGATGAAATGTAATTTTAGCTTCCAAATGAGAGAATTGGGTTTTCATAAGGAAAGTGCCCTGCTCGATCAGTGGCCCAACCCTGTGAAGAGACATTGGTTATAAACGATGAAACACCTCCCTCCCCCTCTCCACTATATAAGCCTTTGACGAAAAGATAACCACGTGGTTCCAGTACGGGAGGTCTGCAGCCTCTACGTTAGAAGGACACACATGTCAAGGACAGAACTAAGCCAACCTCGGCGTGAGCTATGGTATGAACTGGTATGAACTTTGAGCTTATTCACTACAGAAGTGATACTTCCTAGCCGCTGTAGACGTGGGCTAGGAAAGGACGGACGACGGATCCAGTCTAACAACCAGACGAAGATACCACCACGTATCCAATTGACCACCATTGACATTCTTCCGGCCAGGAAGATCTGTTGGCCAACCCGGCCAGCATCTACGACCAATCTACCGAAGCGCAGCTCAGAGTAAATATTTATTGCATTTTCCTTTTCCAAATGGGCGGTAATTTAGAATGCATAAGATAATGTATTTACGATAGCATAGCTGCTGTTTCTCTGTTCCTAAATCTTCCCGCTCTTTCATTCAAGCCCAACCCCCTTTCCTTTGTGTAACCAGCCATCATATCTGTTCCGTCTACCGGGACGTTTTCTGTATGACATCATTGTATTCTGTGTATTTGTAATTCTGTGTGATTAGTTAGGTATTTAGTAAATAAATAATTAAACCCAATTTTGTATTGCTGATTCAACTTGTTAGCCAGGGTTCGTGAAGATAGCCAAGAATTTACAACTTTCATTATGAGACTGAAAATAAGACAAGGGTTAATATTGACTGCTATCGATGTAAAATATTACAAAGTATTTTAAAAGTTTATTCGGAAGATAACAGCTCTATAAACGTTCTTCCGTGGTGCCCCGACTTTCTAGTTAATTACATTTACATGATTAGCTTAATCAGGTAATATTAATTACAGAGAAATCATTTTATAAGTTAGCATGTCATATCACTTAATCCAGCATAGCCAAAGACACAACACTTTTCTATGGGCTTATTTTGGACCTAAGCTTGTCGCCTTTGGGACAACAACTTCCATTGTTAGTAGTGATGCACCGATATGACATTTTTGGCCGATACCGATATCCAATATTTTCCTTGCCAAAAAACCCGATACCGATAACAGATATTTAAAAATGTTGCGGCCTTATAAGTATTCTAGTACAGTTAAATAGTTAACACACACACACAAACGCAGCGGTCTAAGGCACTGCATTTCAGTGCAAGAGGCATCACTAAAGTTACTGGTTCAAATCCTGGCATCGTCCGGGTTTGGCCGGGGTAGGCCGTCATTGTAAATAAGAATTTGTTCTTAACTGATTTGCTAGTTAAATAATGGTTACACACAAACACACACCACACTGACCAAAAAGCATTTACGTATGTCCCCATTATCAGTAAAACATAATCAAAACCTATTTCTTTTCACTTGCTGTGCTGTTTCATTGTTCATTTGTTCAGTCGTTTCATTCTCACCCAGGATTTCTATGGAACGTTGTTTGGGTCTTTGCGTGTCAAAAAAGATCGTCAAATAACACTACCGTAATTTCCGGACTATTAAGCTCACCTGAATATAAGCCGCACCCACTGAATTTAAAAAAATATATTATTTTGAACATAAATAAGCCGCACATGTCTATAAGCCGCAGGTGCCTACCAGTACATTGAAACAAATTAACTTTACACAGGCTTTAACAAAACACGGCTTGTAACAAAAATAAATAGGCTTTAACGAAACACAGCATGTAACAAAAATAAATAGGCTTTATCGAAACACGGCTTGTAACAAAAATAAATAGGCTTTAACGAAACACGGCTTGTAAGAAAAATAAATAGGCTTTATCGAAACACGGCTTGTAACAAAAAAATTACAAATTAGCAGTAAACAGTAGCCTACCAAGAAAGTCATTGGTCACCATCTTCCTCCTCCGGTGCACTGAAACCACTGAACCACTGAAACCACTCGGAGTTGAATAGCCTCAGAATTGCTTAATCCGATATTGGATTGTTTTCATTGTCGCTCTCGTCACTTCATCCGGAGGCAAATCCCCCGCTGAGCCCTCTTCAACACGCAGCAGTCCAGCCTTTCGAAACCCGTTGATGATAGTGGATTTTTTGACAATGCTCCATGCTGTCAGGACCCACTGGCAGACTTGACCATTAGTTGCTCTTCGCATGCGGCCCGTTTTAGTGAAGGATTTCTCCCCACTTGTCATCCAAGCCTCCCACTGAACACGGAGCGCCACCTTAAATGCACGATTTACACTGATGTCGAGTGGCTGCAAATACTTTGTTGTGCCCCCAGGAATCAGGGTGACAAAATGACTACCGTAATCAGAATGATGGGAAGTTTGAGAGCGCTCGATTTAATCTAAACAGTAAACAAAAAATATGTTTGACCTTAACCTGTTCGGCAATTTCATTGGTCTAATGAAAGCTTCATGCCGCCAAAAAACTGAGCACGTCACAGAAAGCGGGAAAAATCCATATATTAGCCGCGTCATTGTTTAAGCCGCGAGGTTCAAAGCGTGGGAAAAAGTTGCGGCTTACAGTCCGGAAAGTACGGTACTTGAGGTGTCAAATAAGCTTGTTGACCAATCAGGACCTAATAACCCTAATTTATAAGACAGTTCTTATTTGATTAATGGTGGTTGGACCCATCTATGTGAAGCTAGCCACAATAAGGATTAGCCACAATAGTGGACTTTGTGGTTAGCCTTCAAAATAAAAGTATGTCATGGAGATTGATGCAAATGAATAGAAATAGTAGAATTATGACATAATTGAATAGATCATGCTAAAAGAGATTGGAATGTTACATAAAATCAACAAAAGACAATTTCTTAATTTGACAAAAATCTGTTGAAATCACACTGGATGTATTCTACTTTAGAATTGCATTGGGGGCATACTTATTTCACTGTACAGCCTTACCTATGGATTGTGGATCAATGACATGGGGTATCAGTCAACTCAGTGACACCCAGAGAACATTAGCATCGTAGCTCTTATTGCGGGACTCTGAAACAACTGTGAATTGAGACACATTTATTGTCAACATATGTGTATTGAACACTATTCCCGAGGAAAAACAATACTGCGTGGATGTTTTGGAGTCTGATAACTCTGAGGAGGATGTTGGGTAAAAATCCTGAGGAGGATTTGGGGTATTGAGTAGACTGTTACCCCATTTCATTGATCCCCAATCCTTAGGTAAAGCTGTACAATGCAATATGAATGTCAATACACACAACAGGCTGACTGGGGAGGTGATTTCACACAGTCACAGTCCCACGATAAAAGCTACAATGCTAATATTTGAGTAATAATATTCTTCACCGTTCTGCACCGAATATTCTTCAACGTTGTGTTCTGTGGGTGTCACCGAGTAGACTGATACCCCATTTCATTGCTTCACATTCCAACCTTGTTTAACATTATCTAGTCTAAATATGTCATGATTCCACAAATTGTAACCTTCTGCATCACTTTCAAAGAGGTACTTTTATTTTGAAGGCAAACCGCAAATTCCACTAATGTGCCTAATCCTTATTGTGGCTAGCTTCAGAACACATAACCCGGTCAGGTCTAGCCTCACTAGCCAGATGAAGCTAACTGGCTGCTTATAACGTTAGCTTTAGGCAACAGGGTTAAGTAGCTGGCTAGCTATTTATTTTCATGAATGGAAGTTCAATTTCAATAGGCGAACAACAAGTGGCTACCTAGCTAATACTTACTCACATGGATTCCTAAATCATTGCTAAGAATTGTGGAAATATTTTCAGGCTGGTTGTATTGGTGCTAGCTAGGTACCAAGCTAAAGCTAGCTAGCTACCCCAGAAGTTGCTGCATTGGCTTTATTACCAACGCGGTATTGTAAACACATAATTCGTGGCCGGTGGTTGCTTGTTTACAGACTTTTTTGTACAGCTTTGACAGTGCTACTGATAGCAGTGGTGGAGCTTGGCTTGCACGTGCAAATTCAGAACACACAACATTCTATAATAGAACATTGTTATTTGACGTGTCAAGTTAAAAACGTATTTAACGCGTCAAATAGTATTATTGTCAAATAGTGTTATTTGACGTGTATCTTTTTTGACACGTCGTGAAGCTAATAGCAGTGACGCTATTACTGTGTAACTCCGGTAGGGCAACATCTGAACAATAGCACACTTGGAAACAGTGTGTACCGATGCTCGACCAGTCGCAAAAGCCAACATCATCCACAACAAAGAACGCTTGGTTGTCAAGGGCAATGAATTCCATTATCTTTGCTTTGATGGATTTCGCATTGAATTGTCTCGCTCAAATTGTCTTACTCTTTCAAATGACTGCTCGACTTGTTGACTGCTCGATCCACACAGCAGACATTGTGGGCTAGGTTAGGAATGCTGTGTTGCACGTGTAGCGCAACATTTTACATGGCGTCATTACGTCATGTACCTACATTATATAGGTATGCACGGTAGCTTTTACATCGGTGTTAAACTAGACATCGGGCCGATACCGATGTTGGCTATTTTTAGCTAATATTGTCCGATTCCGTTATGTTCATTATGATATATCGTGCATCCCTAATTGTTAGGGGGCGGAGACATGAGCATCTCGTCATTATATTCACATCTCTGATGTAAAGGGGAAGGTGTACACAGCACAGAAGGAGCGAAGGAAAAGAGACCAAAAGGACAACTGAGAACAAGTGGACATAAACACTATTGCGATACAGGCATTTGGAAAATTACGCAAAAAACATGCATTCAAATGAATCAGATATTTCGACCAGCCCTCCCCCCCCCCCCCCCCCCACACACACACACACACACACACACACACACACACACACACACACACCACACACACACACACACACACACACACACACACACACACACACACACACCTTAATTAGCTACGATGAAGTGAGAACATTAAGAGCCTTCTTCTTCAGTGATGCAGTGATCAGGAAGCTAGACATACTCACGAATAATCAATCTAATGTCTATTAAGTTGGCTGTGTCTGCTTTTAATAGGTAAGACTATTCACACAAGACAACATCAGAGGACTAATCACAAGGGATGTGCCCCAAATGGCACCCGATTCCCTATATAGTGCACTACCTTTAAGTAGTACATTATATAGGGAATATGTCACCAGATGACATTATATCAGTCCTGCACAACACATTCAGGCTGAATAAACACCACACCCAAACAAACATGACCTTTGGAATAATTGATTGAACTGATGATCTTTTTAAATAGCTGCTCAACGTTGTCCGTGATTAGGTTAACGACCGTAACCGCTAACATGTTAAGGTCACAAGCACAAAAACACAAGGTGAAATTTGTTTGTCAGGACTTCATGAAGCTTGGATACATACATATATATATATAAATGAGAAGAGAGAGAGAGAGAAAGAGACACAGAGAGATCCAGAGAGAATGAGAGAATGATAGAGACAGAGAGACACAGAGACCGAGAGAAAGAGAGAACGATAGAGACAGAGAGACTGTGAGAGAAACTGTGAAAGAGAGATAGAGGGGATAGAGAGGGAGATACAGTAGAGGGGACACAGAGAGAGAAAGACAATTAAACCAGTGGGGACAGACAAGACAATGGCTTCTGTCATCAACCGCAAGGATCTAAGTGGTTCACACAAACATAAGTTCTTTCTTCACCTAATTTTCCCTCTTCGCTCATCCCTAGCTCGCTTCCTCCCTCCATGAACTACTCCAATACTTGAACGGCATGTGAGCGCCAGCTCCTTAAATAGCACTCGGCTTTCTAAAAACAGCAGAAGAGGCCACCAAGTTACCCAAATCCAGTGAATTATAGATGGCGCTCTGTTCTGTACTGCTCGACAGACATAAAACACAGCAAGGGGGTTATGGGAAGCTCTTAGGAGGTAACACAAGTGTTTAAATGGTTCAGACAGAGGCTGGTGTGTGTCCATGTGTCCGTGTGTATTCTGCATTTTACTGTCTGTCTGATCCAATAACTGATGTTCAGGGGAGCAGACCAAACACAGCCCAACATAGTAACTTTGCCAGCACTCAAAACACGCAACTGAGTGGGTTCTGATGTAAACAACAAGAAGAAAGGTTGACAGGTGTATGTGGTGGGGAAGGAGAGCCTGGCTGGCTCAGGCCCAGCCAGCTAGCGATCCAGCATTAACACCAACACAGCAGCACCTGTTCATGGTCTCGTGTATCTGTCTGTTCGTCTGTCGGTTCGTCTGTCGGTTCGTCTGTCGGTTCGTCTGTTTGTTTGTTTGTTCGTCTGGCGTGTTAAGTTAGCAACTTAGAAGCCAATTAACTAGGCCTGCAAGATAAAGGAGCTCCAGCAGCAGGTGACTGGCAGCTCTACATAGGCTGGGGTATTGGGATGGAGGCCCAAACCCAGAATCTCCCTTTCCTCATCTCCATCCCTTCCCTCCTTCCCTTCCTTCCTTCCTGTCGCTCATTACAGCAAATTGCAGCCGTCCAGTGATGAGGATTTTAATTAGCCAAAACAATAACAAACAGGAGATGATCTTCCGGTGCAGATGTCCACACGCTGTTCTCTGCCTCTCCTCTGGTGCCTGACTGGTGGATGTACTGTAGTGTACGGGAGCATCCACACGCTGTTCTCTGCCTCTCCTCTGGTGCCTGACTGGTGGATGTACTGTAGTGTACGGGAGCATCCACACGCTGTTCTCTGCCTCTCCTCTGGTGCTCCTCTCTCTCTGCTCTGGTGCCTGACTGGTGGATGTACTGTAGTGTACGGGAGCATCCACACGCTGTTCTCTGCCTCTCCTCTGGTGCTCCTCTCTCTCTGCTCTGGTGCCTGACTGGTGGATGTACTGTAGTGTACGGGAGCATCCACACGCTGTGAGAAACCAGTGAATCTAAAATGGCACCCGATTCCCGATGGGCTGTGGTAAAAAAATAATGCACTATATAGGTAAAAGAGGTGCCAATTCAGGGGTCCAGCACTCCTCTCCTCCTCAGTGAGTGTGAAGCTAAAGGCCCCCTCCCTCCCTCAGCTGTTAGAGGAGAAGGAAGGCTGTGGGTGGTCCTCTGAGTCTGTGCCAGGTGTGGTTATCATAGCCCACACAGAGAAACTAGGAGATCAGAGAAGAAACAAAAGCTGTTGGGACTGGGTCTGTGTTAGCGAGAGCTGTTTGGAAACCCAGCTAAATGTGTGTGTGTGTGTGTGTGTGTGTGTGTGTGTGTGTGTGTGGATCCCGGAGGAGGGCCAGCCAGGTCCGATCATTCACAACGCAGGAGAGAAGAGAGAAGCTCTGTTTAATGCTGCTTCATTAGATTTAACAGACTCTGATCATGACCTTCTAAACACCACATCAATTTGATATATATATTTACAGTCATCATTAATACACTACCCCAGGAAAACCCAGCCCGGTGGGAAGACTGATTCAAAGGCCACAACTTGGCATGGTGTAGTGGGTTCAGGGAAAACTGAGAGAAGTACTAAAGGATGGTGCTAGGGGAAAGAGAGGAAGAGAAGGAGAAGAGAGAGAGAAAGGGGGAAAGAGAAGGAGATAAAGGAGGACAAGAAGGATGAACGACACAGGAAATAATCACAAGAATTATAGCCTTGCTACGTCTCTTCTGATAATGTCCACTTTGATGTCTACACGCCAAGTCCCTCCCTCACGACTACTGCCTGCCTGTCAATCAAAACCCTCATCAATGCTTGATGACAGTTGCCGTGGGCGTCGGCCCACTTCTATTGCGGGCGCCGTCGCTTGCTTGGTCGTTCGCCTCGCCTCTAATCTCGCCCCCATTACCGCTCCGCCTCGTCGCTCTACCGATCACTCGTCTCGTCCCGCTTCTCTCCCCCTCGCCTCGACTCTCAACACTCATCCTGACACGCTGTGCTGTCTAAGGGGGAAGTCAGGGTGGCAGTCTGCATTAAGACCTGCATGGTCAACCACCCCTATCCCCCTGCCCGTACAGTGAGCCAGGACCGGGCACCAATGTCAAGTCATACTGCCACGCTACACTGGAGAGAGAGAGGCAGACGCAGGTCATTCACAGAGGATACAACTCTCTCTGACAGCGAGTTAGAAAAGTTGCAGCGTGCTGGGTTGGGCCGGCACCAAGGACAACACATGACGCCCTGACACAGAGAGACGCCAGCGAGGCAAACCCGGGATCTATCTGACAGAGCCCGGTAACTTTAGATGTAGTTGACAGGCAGTCAGAACAGCCCAGATCTAGTTTGTCAACGTGCCATAGAGATGCCTTTCAGACGTGTCACAGTCGCTTCGTTCTGTAAAGCCATCAAATTCAAATCCGGACCTCGAAGCCAGTTCCACTGCTTTTTAAAATTCGTCCTCTCCAATCAGGGATTGATTTAGACCTGGGAAACCAGAAGTGCAATTAGTTATCAGGCAGAACATCAAACCAGCAGTACTCCGGACGTCGTGGGGCTGTAAAGCATGGGGTTTGTCTGTCTGTCCTTCTAAAGAAGGGTATCTCCATCTGATGTCCGTCTGTCCGCTGTCAAGGTTCTGCTCCTACACCTCCCTGAGTCACCCATTTCAATGTCTAGCGCTGTTCAATACAAACAATATCATCTCATTTACCTATGAGTGTTATTTTACATTGCCAATACAGCGTAGGACCCTGAGCGACCAGGCAGCCACATCACATTTTATGGTATATGATTCCATGTGTTAGTCAGTCCAAACACAGTTAGAAACGAAAGCAATATTATGCATTCAGGCCCTTTGTCAGCACAGTGGAGCGTGTTGGTCTGCCAGAATCAATAGCAACACAATATGCCACCGCCTTAAGCCTGCGTCACAAATGCACCCTATTCCCTACATAGTGCACTACTTTTGACCCGAGCCTTATTGGTCTAAAGTAGTGCACTATTTAGGGAATAGGGCGCCATGTGGCACGGAGCGACGGGCAAAGAAACAAAGACACGGCTCAGCAGAAGTGATTTCACGGTATATTTCTCTCCGTAAATTAAAATGTAATGCTTTGTAGCTTACTGTACCGTCACTGGAGCAGGTGTGTCCTGAAAACGGGAGGGTTGTTGAAAACGCGGGGGTTTTCCAAATCAATAAGTGGGATAACGTCTAATAATACTGCTGTTGTGGTGGAGAAACAAGAAAAGGACTGACATCCGTCGGTGGCCAAAGTGTCTAAGGATAAAGATTGGCCATAGGGGACCCACCCTTGTGAGCCATTGGGACTTGGCCATTGATAGAAATCTACAGCCACCGAGTAAAGCGGCAGATTTGCTAAATAGGAGACGGTATAAAAAGAGGGAGGCTTGATGAGGGGCAGACCAACCAGGCAGTCCTTTCTTCATCATAGGACATGTCTAGGGCTTCAGCTTGCCTCAGCTCTGCCATGCAAAGGACAGCACGCAAAGGGAGAGGAGAGAGAGAGTGTGAGAGAGAGTGTGAGAGACAGAGAGAGAAGGATAGAGAGAGTGTGTGAGAAAGAGAGCGCGAGAATGAAACGGCAGTGAGGCGCCGAAGCTGTGGTGATGAATGAGAGATGGAGGCATGAGATTAGAGGACTGGCCCGCTGAATGAATGAACAGGTTCATGAAGAGGAAAAAGAAGAGAGAAAATATGCTGCTAAAAATAGAATAGATTCAGTGTGTGTGTGTGTGTGTGTGTGTGTGTGTGTGTGTGTGTGTGTGTGTGTGTGTGTGTGTGTGTGTGTGATATAGTGCCCGGGGTTAACAAGCCTTATCACCATGATCACACTTACTGTATGCTACATTTCATTCCGATATTGCATCTTCCTCACGGGCTGATTGGAGTGTATGTAGAATGTGGTGAAGTGACTACGGCCGGGGGGGATGCTAAAGACGAGCCGTCCTGCACGTTGGTGTTGAATCCTCATGGGATGTGTCAAGTGCTTCCTAGTGTCTGTAATAGAGGTGTGACACCTCCACATGGTCCTATTAGTTTACAATAACCTCATCAGTGTTCAGATGAGCCCACTCAGAAAGCTCTTTCTGTCTCCCACTCTCCGTCGCACCCTTCATCCCTCCCTGCTAATCACAGGAGAAGTTGATGATTAATATGGGTCCCAAGGCGCTCCTCATCATGCTCCCATTACTCTGTTCAATGGCAGTAGGTTGGTTAAACACAGAGACAGAGAGCGAGGACACTGTTTGATTGCTAATTGCCCTGTTCGGTATAGTTATGTGTTGTGTCCTTACGTCAGGACAAAGCCTCAGGAAGTCACAAATACGCTTTCGAAACATTGCCAGGCCACCCAGCATGCACAGTACAGACGTGTTTTCTGTGCGCCGTTATTAGTGTCATATCTGTGTCAGATGACAGTACAACAGTGAGTCATGTCACCAGTGTGACCTAGAACATCTACCATAACAATGTTGTTGTCCTTCCTAGAGCTCATTCAGTCACCACTGCTATATATAGCACTCTGAGAAGTGACGGTACTACAGGCAAGCTGTGTGTGTGTGTGTGTGTGTGTGTGTGTGTGTGTGTGTGTGTGTGCGTGCGTGCGTGCGGCCAACAGCGGTACGTCACCAGTTGTCACAGTCTTCACAGAAAGCTACAACCCCTCCATCCATTCATGCATCGCCCCACACATCTTTCATTAATACACAGCACTGAATGGGGATGTGTGAGTGTGTGCGCGTGCGAGAGACTGCACATGAGAGTGAGTGTGTGTGTGTGTGTGTGTGTGTTCAGAGGAAACCTGTGAAATGGATGAGCCTGTGTGAAGCCACCGGAGGAACGGGGCTATCTCCTTCCTCCTGTCGCCCAGCTGGCCTCTCCTCTCTGAACGCCCCTCTCAGTGCAGGGCTGGTGGTCGACAGCGTCAAACAGAATGACTGATTCCTCTCTCTGATAACACAAATGTAGGCACGCACACACACACACACACACACACACACACACACACACACACACACACACACACACACACACACACACACACACACACACACACACACACACACACACACACACACACACACACACACGCAGGCAGGCATACACACACACAATCTCTCTCTCACGTTATTTATAGAGCTCCTCTGTCCATCTCCCCATGGCAGTAGTGTCATGAAAGTAGAGATGAAAAAAGCTGATGGACTAACTGACAAAACTGTGACTAGTCTCATGATAATGCCGAGCATGACACTACAACATTAATCATTTAGCAGGCCCTTATAAACAAACCAAAAACCGCCCCGGCTCTTCAGCATTCCAGATGATTCTTATCACAGCTCAGAGACAGACAGTCAGTCAGTCAGTCAGTCAGTCAAACACAGTTCAGACCCAGGTCTCCTGCACGCCACAATAGTGTTAGCCCGTTGAGCTAAAGCCAAGGCAATAGCTCAGGGAGGGAGCTAACACGTATACAAGCCTCAGGCAAGGTCACTCATCACGAGAGCGTGACTCATAGAAAAAGGAACCGATTGGTCACCAAAGCAAGCCTGTACAATCACAGTAATGGTCTCTAATCAAGTTTCCACACCTGGAGCATCAACATAGCGTCATCTCAATCTATCTTGTTGGACAGGAAATGACACGGGAAATAATATTAGCTCCATCTCTAAAAGCCCCCCCTATAACCACTATTACCTAGAATGATGATATGTGGTAGTGACAGAACTGTGCGTCCATCTGGTCTGTAACACACTGACCTGGTTTCACTGTAGAGAGAAATGATCAACAGTAGTGAGCAGATAGACATAGCTTGGGCATAAAGCTCATAGCTTGGGCATAAAGCTCATAGCTTGGGCATAAAGCTCATAGCTTGGGCATACAGCTCATAGCTTGGGCATACAGCTCATAGCTTGGGCATACAGCTCATAGCTTGGGCATACAGCTCATAGCTTGGGCATACAGCTCATAGCTTGGGCATATAGCTCATAGCTTGGCATACACTCATAGCTTGGGCATACAGCTCATAGCTTGGGCATACAGCTCATAGCTTGAGCATACAGCTCATAGCTTGGGCATACAGCTCATAGCTTGGGCATAAAGCTCATAGCTTGGGCATACAGCTCATAGCTTGGGCATACAGCTCATAGCTTGGGCATACAGCTCATAGCTTGGGCATAAAGCTCATAGCTTGGGCATAAAGACTGTTTTGTGCCTCTCTTCATGTGAAACAGGCAGGCAGTTTGCCAACATGGTAGACTCCCTGTGATGTCGTTAATGAGACCCTTTACCACTCAGACTGTAGCTCATGCAGCCAAGGAGACAGGCAGAGCAGAGAGGGTGCTGGGAGAAAGACATGGAGAGGCAGAGCAGAGAGGGGTGCTGGGAGAAAGACATGGAGAGGCAGGTGCAGAGATGGGTGACGGGAGAAAGACATGGAGAGGCAGAGCAGAGAGGGGTGCTGGGAGAAAGACATGGAGAGGCAGAGCAGAGAGGGGTGATGGGAGAAAGACATGGAGAGGCAGAGCAGAGAGGGGTGATGGGAGAAAGGCATGGAGAAGCAGGGCAGAGAGAGGGGTGATGGGAGAAAGACATGGAGAAGCAGGGCAGAGAGAGGGGTGATGGGAGAAAGACATGGAGAGGCAGAGAGAGGGGTGATGGGAGAAAGACATGGAGAGGCAGGGTAGAGAGAGGGGTGATGGGAGAAAGACATGGAGAAGCAGGGCAGAGAGAGGGGTGATGGGAGAAAGACATGGAGAGGCAGAGAGAGGGGTGATGGGAGAAAGACATGGAGAGGCAGAGCAGAGAGAGGTGCTGGGAGAAAGACATGGAGAGGCAGGGCAGAGAGAGGGGTGATGGGAGAAAGACATGGAGAGGCAGAGCAGAGAGAGAAGATTGGAGAAAGACATGGAGAGGCAGAGAGAGGGGTGATGGGAGAAAGACATGGAGAGGCAGAGCAGAGAGGGGTGATGGGAGAAAGACATGGAGAGGCAGGACAGAGAGGGGTGATGGGAGAAAGACATGGAGAGGCAGGGCAGAGAGAGGGGTGATGGGAGAAAGACATGGAGAGGCAGAGCAGAGAGGGGTGATGGGAGAAAGACATGGAGAGGCAGAGAGAGGGGTTCTGGGAGAAAGACATGGAGAAGTAGGGCAGAGAGAGGGGTGATGGGAGAAAGACATGGAGAGGCAGGGCAGAGAGAGGGGTGCTGGTACTGGTGAGGGACCTCCTCTCCCCATCCAATGAGATGGTCCCCGGGTATTATGTGGACCAATAGCAGTAGGTGATGAAGTCTTCACCAGAGGACAGGTTAGACAGCATCTGGTAGCTTCCACCAGGGAACCTGAAGGGACTGATGGAGCGGAGGCAGGGAGGGAGAGATGGAGGTGGTTGTATTCAGAGGACAATGCCAGGAGGCTGTGGGGCTGAGATTAAACGGAGCTCCAGCCAGCCTGTGTCTGGCATTAGAAAGAGCTCTGTCTTGGAGCACACACACTTCAGGAGCACTCTCTCTGTTGTCTTTCGTTCCCTTTCTCTCTTCCTCCCTCTCTAACCTCAGATGACTCTCCGTCACCACTTCTCTCATTCCGTCCCGCTCTCTTTCTCTCACTTTCTCCCGTTCTCTAACCTCAGATCACTCTGGACACAAGACTCCCAAAAAATCTAATTACAGGCCACCCCAGACTCCAGCCCCAACCACTGTGTTGCATTATTCAGTTCTGTTATAGCTTTCTCCCTGGCACTTTCAGAACAATCTAATACCTACAGTACATGTTGATTCTGCTCGCCCAAATCACCATAGTGATCGTCTATAGTAAAGGCATAGAACAGTGTAGTGAGCATACAGATACAGACGTCACCTCTAGGATTATTCTATTCTCTTGTTAGAAGTGTTTTCACCGTATTGGGAGCACCTGGGGGAGGAAACATTCTTGTATGAGGATTTAAAACCAGAAGATTTCAGAGGGACTCATTAGCAAGAGAACATATTAGCATACAGTGTGCTAATCGCTAATCCTCGTAATACCGCGTGTTCTCATCAATCCCTTCATGTCCGCTTACTGGAGCTGGCGATTTGTATGCGTGCGTGTGCGTGTGTGTGTGTGCGTGCGTGAGCTTTTTTGCATTTCCCATGAACATGTAATCAAGGCACATGCTCTTTTACCAGCATAGTGATTTAGCATTTCGCTCATCTTCCCACTTAGCTTCAACATGACTGGTTTCCATATCGCCTGTTACGATTTAAGTGTCTTGAAACATCCATCTCTAAGCAAGAGCAAACCTCATCGGACTGGGATGAACCCCATAAAAGACACCTAGACGCTCCTCCAGAGTCCAGTGCTGACTCTTCAGAACCAGGAGAGATATCTGAGTGGGATTCTGCAGGAGACAGATAACGGGATACAAGCTCCTGTCTGAATAATAGATGACAGTAGAAGGCCTTCAGTTCTGCCTCCTCAAACAAATGTGAGGCCAACAGCTCTGGGCCTGACGTGAGACACACACAAACGCATGCGGTCACATGCACACTCAACGTGTATACACACACACTCAATCTGAGCGTTGGCATGTGGCTAAACGGTTGTGAGTGGTGCTATGTCTCAGGAGGGGCCATAGTGAAAACAACTCCTAGATGACTAACTATGTTACTAGCACACCCCTCCCTCACCAGTCCTCTCCCCCTGCATGCGTCACAGCCAGGTGGCATATGCTTGGCTCATCAGCTGGTCAGAGAGATGCATGGTGGCAGAATGGCGGAGGCCTTGGCCTGGTGCGGAGTGCTGTTGATGTGCGTGCCAGGCGCTCCGTTCTGTTGGCTACTCGGCACCGGTCAGAGAAAATGAGCCGTGACAGAAGGCTGGGGTGTCTTTTAAACGCTGCCAACTGGGTCCACCAACACGCCAATGGTCATTTGGGAGCGCACTCCTCCATGTGAGTCATGGCACTGAGGAATCAGAGAGCCCAACCTGCCATGTGTCGACACCGAACCCAGAGACAACAGAGCGTTTTGTAGTGCTCTGGTTAACAGCATGCTCCTCCCCTACGACTAACACAATGTACTGACATCATCTGTCAATCAAGGGCAGAACAATGAGTTAGTGAAGTCTTTTTAGGCCTAGGCCAATCTGGCCTTGTGTGTGTTGATCTGCAGTCCCTCTACATGTAAAGTGTAGAGTTGTCAATGTCACATGGCTGTGTGTACGTGTGTGGTATGGTTCCTATCAGTGGGGAAGCCAGTGGGAGTTTAAAGTCGGAGTGACCTGCGTGTCAATGTGTGTATACAGATGGGGACATCTGTTGTTCAGGTCAGGAGGCCCTGCTCTCTCTACAGTACAGACAGGGGGACCCAGGTGGACTGTCTGTGTGTGTGTGTGTGTGTGTGTGTCTCCTACACAGTACTGTAACCGTAGGCGAGTTGATATGGTCAATTCAATCTAGCCATTATTCAGTTAATTGACATTATTGGTACATTGAGATCAGTGACAGTGTCCATAAAAAAAAAACCTGCTGCAACTACAGATTGATGGATGTGAATTCCTCTGTCGTTCTGTTTGGAAATTCATCCCCATCTCCTGCCGTCACAGTCACTGTTAAATCAGCTTCAGACTCAGTGACTCACTAGGGCTCCGATTGTATTGTAGTCCTATTTAACGTATCGGGGAGGTTTTAATGGCACGTTACATTTCGGTGTGTTTGACCAATTAGCATCATTAAGCGGGAACAGCTGTGGAATCCCCCTGCATCTCCCCAGGGGATGCCTGCAGCACATGGCTACTTTGGTAGTTAAAGGGAAATGCCTATCAAATAATATTGCTTTCGTTAGCTACTTCAATGACTCACGAGTCCGCTGCTGCTCACATCAAAGGCAGCAGGAGAACGGAGGCCGCAGTGCTACATTACTGCCAGCAAAGAGCATTTCATTTCAAAAAGCAATCTAGTATAGGCCATAATAATTCCCAGGTAGGATCAGAAATATTCATTTTTCATTCGTTTAAGCAGTAAAGAGCAGATGCATGTGCCTGATGAGTCCGTCCTCGTACAGTGTCCAGTAGATACAAACACAGCTGTGACATCGCAGCAGGACCGACTGTTGCACAGCACTGTTGACATTATAGAGTGCTTGGAGCCACAGTAGGTTGGTTGTTCAATAAGTATTTTTTATTTGTCCTGAAACGGGCACATCTTTCCCACAGGGTGTTTGTAATTGTTCATTAGCCTTGTAAATGTGAGTGTGTGTTTAATTCATTTGGGCTGGGCCAAGTGTGTTTGTTCGTTTTGGGCCAAGCGAAGATGAGCTGGCATTAACGGGCTCGCTCACAAGTGGCCCTGGTTCCAGAGTCCAGGCCTCCTTCCTCCAGGACTCATGCACACCAGCACCCGCCTGGCCTATAGATTTCAATGGAAAATGTCCCCATTCACTCACAATTAGGCTAGCCCGTAAAGCAGACATAAAGAGCTGCCATAAGACAGTGTCCTGACTGGAGACGGAGTGGAAATAGCAACTACAGTCTGTATGATTACACACAGAGGGAAAGCATCATTAATATTCCCTAAAATCAATGCCTGTCCTCCTGGAAAAGATGACAGTTCATAAACATGTCACAAATCCAATACCTTGGTGTGAGCCGCGAGAATGTCTGTGTGTGTGTGTGTCTGTGTGTATATAGAGTCGTCACGGTGTGTGTACTGTAGTTGCCAGTGTGTGTGTGTGTGTGTGTGTGTGTGTGTGTGTGTGTGTGTGTGTGTATGTATAGAGTCATCAGGGTGTGTGTACTGTAGTTGCCAGTGTGTGTGTGTGTGTGTGTGTGTGTGTGTATATAAAGCGGTCTGTTCTGCTACGGGCCGTGTGACTGGCCGGCTGCAGTTCATTAGTCAGACTGTCATCAGTGTGTGTGTGACTCATTGTTTAACCTTTGAGAGTGTGAACCTAGCCGCGGGACGTAGGAGTGCTGAGGGTGCTGCAGCGCTCCCTGATAAATCAGAATGTAAAAAATTATTAAAAATGTTATTTCATGTTTTTCCTGTATGAGCGGACCAAAATAGCCGCCAGTGTGGCACTGGTCCCTGGTGGGTTGGGAAACTCAATTGATGGAGAGAGACTGGGGGAGAGAAAGCTGTGGCTGAGGCTGGGGCTGTGAAGAGAGATTCTCAATTGTCTCACCCAGGGACGGTTCTGGCTGCTAGGGGGCCCAACCCCAAAAAACTCAGATGGGGTCTCAACTTACTATTGAGAGTAAGAACAGCAGAATAAAACCAGATGCAATTTCAAAATGTAGTTGTGCATCATTTTCTCTTGTTATGTCAGTCGGTGACAGCCACTCAATTAGCCATGTCAGCTAACAATGTTTAGATTGGTCTTGCCAGCTACCTAAACGTTAGTAATAATGCCAAAGGTACATGTTGGGGTTTCTCCACTCCACTGATGAGTATTTTTCTCATTCATGCAGAAGTAATAAAGGCCTAGTGCACTGATTTGGTGGGATTGTTTTATTTTTTGTATGTTTAGTACAGTTTCACAGTATTATTCCAACATCATAGCGTGGAAATATTATAAAACACAGGAAAATCAAGTTGACTGCACTGGGCCTTTAAGACAGAGAAAATGTTGCAATGTCCCATGGCAAAACTTTAAAACATTATTTTGTTCTCTTCACCGTCAAGGGGGGGGCTACTAAAATGTTTTAGCGCAAGGTGGTGGGCTCCGCAACCAAATCTCAATTAGGGCCCCATAAAGGCCCTCACCTGAAAGTCAGTGTCCATGTGGCTCTGTTTAAAAGACACCATGAAGGCTGGTTCATCCCTAGGACCTCATGAGAGAAACACCTGGAGTAGCCATGCCAACAGGTGAGGGGTGAAGGAAAGGTTATTGGGACTCTATTATGATAATGAATAGTGTAAGTGTGTTTCAACTCAAAACAGGTTCGATGAAACCAGGTTGATTTGTGATTCTAAATGTTTTTTTTAAAGTAATTATCCCATAGAAGCCCTGAAGGAGAAACTTAAATACAGGCAGTGATTGGTCAGTGATTGCCAGCAGTCAAAGTTCTTTAGGATCTATTGCTGGACAGCTATCCTATTAGTGGTCTGTAGAAAATCATTTGGCCACTTACTGTAAAGTTACTCTGGCTGAAACACTATTGACATAACCTCTGCTTTAACTGAGCAGAGACAGAGAGGGAGAGACAGAAAGAGAGAGAGACAGAGAGGGAGAGACAGAAAGAGAGAGAGACAGAGAGAGGGAAAGATAGAGAGAGGAATAGACAGAGAGAGGGAGAGACAGGGAGAGACAGAGAGAGAGAGACAGAGAGATCGAGAGAGGGAGAGCGAGAGAGGGAGAGAAAGAGAGAGAGACAGAAAGAGAGAGACAGAAGAGAGAGAGAGACAGAAAGAGAGAGAGAGAGACAGGGAGAGGGAGAGAGAGAGGAGAGAGAGACAGAAAGAGAGAGACAGAGAGAGACAGAGAGAGGGAGAGACGTGGAAAAAGAGAAAGGAGAGCTAGAGTATTCACACCAAATAATCCTAAATATTCTGTAGAAAATACATCGAAACAGGATCTTCCTAAACTCAACAGCCGCACGCTCCTTATAGTCAGGATTAAGCCACCAACTTCCCCTACATTGAAAAAAAGGCCTATGATTGCTTTCTTCTATTGTGTACAGTGAGAGGAGGGGCTGGTAGTGGCAGCAATGTTACTGTGTGTTGAGATGTGCAGCGCGTGACAAACTGAATATGACGACCTATGTGTGTGTCACCTAATTGTAGGGGCCACCAGGTCAAAACAATACATTAGGACCATTATGATAACAATGACCGACAGGGAGTGTTTGTGTCGCCGCAATGAGAGAGACTGAGCAACACAGAGGAATTCAAACGACCCTACGATATCACTACACTGACACAGACTGGAGAACAGAAGCAACGGGTCCTGAAGGGAATTCACTAGGTGCAAGGTATTTGGCGGGTGTGAGAAAATGTTGCTCTGTTGTTTTTGTCCTCTAGCTATGTCACTCTAGCTATTTGAGGAAATAATGACAGTGGAATAGAACCAATTAGACCCAATTAATTAGCCTGTACAAACATGAACAACAATAGTATACTGTAAACTATAACAATAATCTAGTAAAGTAGCAGTTACTCTAGTCGCAGAGTGCCTTTTCACAGTGTGGTATCAGTCCACAGGTCCGTGTAAACAGTGGTCGCTAGGAGGTAGCAGAGGAAGTACATCTATGGATTAAAGGGGGGGAGCTGCCAAAACATTGCAGGAGAAGAGATAGGGCACAACATTCATTTTAAGATGGATGCTTTTGGCAGGGACCACTTTCTCAGCTCCCTCACTTACTCTGCTGCCTGCCTGCCAGGGCATTTAGCTCTTAGTCATAGGATGCATCGCAAATGTCAACCTATCCCCTATATAATGCACTACTTTTGACCAGAGCCCTATTCCCTAGTGGGACATAGGGAAGAGGGGGCCATTTGAGATGTGGACATAGGGCCCAGTCTAGAGTCTGTCCTAGTGCTACAGTAAGCCTACCTGCCATGTGGGAAAGGGAGGGAAGTTAGAAAACAGACTCTAGAGAACTCCAGAAAACATTGGTGAAGTTTCTGGATGGAAGCTACCATGGTCTCCACTCCTCCACCATGGTGGTCTCCAGCGTGGTCTATGGTATCCACCGTGGTGGTCTCCAGCGTGGTCTGTGGTCTCCAGCGTGGTCGGTCTGCAGCGTGGTGGTCTCCAGCGTGGTGGTCTCCAGCGTGGTCTGTGGTCTCCAGCGTGGTCTGTGGTCTCCACCGTGGTGGTCTCCAGCGTGGTCTGTGGTCTCCAGCGTGGTCTGTGGTCTCCAGCGTGGTCTGTGGTCTCCAGCGTGGGGCTCCGCGTGGTGGTCTCCAGCGTGGTCGGTGGTCTCCACCGTGGTGGTCTCCAGCGTGGTCTGTGGTCTCCACCGTGGTGGTCTCCAGCGTGGTCTCCTGCGTGGTCTGTGGTATCCAGCGTGGTCTGTGGTCTCCACCGTGGTGGTCTCCAGCGTGGTCTCCTGCGTGGTCTGTGGTATCCAGCGTGGTCTGTGGTCTCCACCGTGGTGGTCTCCAGCGTGGTCTGTGGTCTCCACCGTGGTGGTCTCCAGCGTGGTCTCCAGCGTGGTCTGTGGTATCCACCGTGGTGGTCTCCACCGTGGGTCTCTCCCCATCCATACTACACAACAATATGAGACTCATAACAGCATTCTACCGCTTCTTCCTTTACCTCAGTCTGAGCTGCATAATATTAAAGTAGCATTCCATTGTCTTCTCTGCTCTGCCCATTGTGTGCACAGAGAGACAGGTAGCAGGAGTGGTAGCAAAGAGGGAAGAGAGAGAGAGAGGGAGCAGCTTTATAAATAGACTAACTAGTGGGATAGCTGAAGCGTATTGCAAACCAGGGGCGACGTTGTGTGTGTGTGTGTGTGTGTGTGTGTGTGTGTGTGTGTGTGTGTGTGTGTGTGTGTGTGTGTGTGTGTGTGTGTGTTCAATTGTCTTCAAATACCAGCTACGCCAGGGGAACAATGGCAGAACAGCCAAAGGCAACAACAAAAGGCTGTGGCGTGTTAGAGGGAGGTGAAAGGTAGAGAACACACACTACTCTAAAGTGAGAACCCCAACAAAGGAGCAGTCATTGAGTGTGTGTGTGTGTGTGTCTGTGTGTGTTCAGCCCAGCTGGACAAAAAAGCCATGTAAGAGCTGGCTCTAGAGATGGCAACAAAGGGAGGTGACCAAGAACCCTATGGTCACTGACAGAGCTCTAGAGTTCCTCTGTGGAGATGGGAGAATCTTCCAGAAGGTCAACCGTCTTCTGCAGCACTCCACCAATCAGGCCTTTATGGTAGTGTGGCCAGATGGAAGCCACTCCTCAGTAAAAGGCACATGACAGCCTGCTTGGAGTTTGCCAAAAGGCACCTAAAGGACTCTCAGACCATGAGAAACAAGATTTTTTGGTCTGATGAAACCAAGATTTAACTCTTTGGCCTGAATGCCAAGCATCATGTCTGGAAGAAACCTGGCACCATCCTAGAGGAAACCTGGCAAGCATGGTGGTGGCAGCATGTGGGGATGTTTTTCAGCAGAAGGGACTGAGAGACTAGTCAGGATCGAGACAAAGATGAACGGAGCAAAGTACAGAAAGATGAAAACCTGCTCCAGAGCGCTCAGGACCTCAGACTGGGGCAAAGGTTCACCTTCCAACAGGACCCTTAGCACATAGCCAAGACAACGCAGGAGTGGCTTCGGGGCAAGTCTCTGGATGTCCTTGAGTGGCCCAGCCAGAGCCCGGCTTGAACCCGATCGAACATCTCTGGAGAGACTTGAAAATAGCTGTGCAGCAACTCTCCCCATCCAACCTGACATAGCTTAAGAGGATCTGCAGAGAAGAATGGGAGAAATTCACCAAATACAGGTGTGCGAAGCTTGTAGCATCATACCCAAGAAGACTGGAGGCTGTAATCGCTGCCAACGGTGCTTTACAAAGTACTGAGTAAAGGGTATGAATACTTACGTAAATGTGATTTCAGTTTTTATTTGTAATACATTTGCAAAAATGTAAAAAAAAAACAACAGTTTTTGCTTTGTCATTATGGGGTATTGTGTGTAGATTGATGAGGAAAAAGTCAAGGGTGTGAATACTTTGAATGCACTGTATGTATACAGGCTTGGGCTAGGAAGATTGATGTGTTTAGCAGAACAGCAGCACCACTGGTCTCCAGAGACATGACACCAAGGTGACGTGTGTGCCTGTGCCTGCCTGCCTGGGTGCGTGGGGCAGCATACACTTCTGAAAATGACTCTTCCCAAGCGAAAATGACTCTTGCCAAGCTGAAAATGACTCTTCCCAAGCTGAAAATGACTCTTGCCAAGCTGAAAATGCTCTTTCTATCGTTCTCTATAAGTGACAGCCAGTCCCGCATGGGAGAAGGAGACCTGAGTTATATTCTTTGCTCCTCTTTTTCTCAGCCAGGGCTCTAATACAGGGCTGGCTGTCACCTATACACACATGTAGAGTCTCCTGGTCTTCAGAGACCTGCTGTTGGAGTGAATACAGAATGCCTCTTAGACACCTGCAGCGACAGGGCTCTCCAGAAGCAGCAGTCAGGTGACACCAGCCAGCAGGTGACAGCACCTCAACAGACTTGCAGGTTAACGGACAGCTCTTAGTGTTTCACACACACAGCCTGCTGACAGGACAGCACACCACTGGCAGACAGGCTGGCTGCTGACCCTCGTGGGGCCCTGATAGGCTGCTGGCCCTGGCCTGTGACTGGCCAGTATTGCTCCATGCTTCCTGTGAGTGTGAGAGGGTATTCGCATTCAGCAGTGGCACCCGAGCCTGGATCAGTAGGTTATGGTAGTGAAGCTGAGTACTGTAGACAGAGTGCCTCCTGTCCCATCGTACAGCTCAGTCTATTATCTATCATGTTGCATAGTTACTTAACCCCTACCTATATGAACAAATTTACACATCGACTCTGTACTTGTCCTCCCTGTATATGGCTAGCTTATTTTTACTCATTCTTGTTATTCACTGTGTATTTATTTATTCCTTGTGTCGCTATTTCTACTTTATCTTTAACTCCGCATTGTTTAAAAAGGACCCGTACGTAAACATTTACATATGGGGCGGCAGGTAGCCTAGTGGTTAGAGCGTTGGGCCAGTAACCGAAAGGTTGCTAGATCGAATCCCTGAGCAGACAAGGTAAAAATCTGTTGTTCTGCCCCTGAACAAGGCAGTTGACCCTTTGTTCCTAGGCTGTCATTGAAAATAAGATTTTGTTATTAACTGTCTTGCCTAGTTAAATAAAGGTAAAAAAAATAAAAAAAATTCACAGTTAGTCTATATCTGTTTACAAAGCATGTGACAAATACATTTTAATTAGAGTGAAGTGCCTTTCCTGTTGATTCAAAGAGGACATATATAGTCAAATGAGGTGGTGGTACATACAGATGCATTTCACTCCTCCACTCGCATTAACCAGCTTATTTACAATAGAGCTCTGGGCATCATCATATGTACATGTAGGATTCACCAATAGTAGTATAGCTAGCTAACAGTAGGTTTCACTAACAGCAGCTTAGCTAGCTGACAGTACGTTTCACCAACAGCAGTATAGCTAGCTGACAGTACGTTTCACCAACAGCAGTATAGCTAGCTGACAGTACGTTTCACCAACAGCAGTATAGCTAGCTGACAGTACGTTTCACCAACAGCAGTAAAGCTAGCTGACAGTACGTTTCACCAACAGTAGTAAAGCTAGCTGACAGTACGTTTCACCAACAGCAGTATAGCTAGCTGACAGTACGTTTCACCAACAGTAGTAAAGCTAGCTGACAGTACGTTTCACCAACAGTAGTATAGCTAGCTGACAGTACGTTTCACCAACAGTAGTAAAGCTAGCTGACAGTACGTTTCACCAACAGTAGTATTGCTAGCTGACAGTATGTTTCACCAACAGTAGTATAGCTAGCTGACAGTACGTTTCACCAACAGTAGTATAGCTAGCTGACAGTACGTTTCACCAACAGTAGTATAGCTAGCTGACAGTACGTTTCACCAACAGTAGTAAAGCTAGCTGATAGTACGTTTCACCAACAGTAGTAAAGCTAGCTGATAGTACGTTTCACCAACAGCAGTATAGCTAGCTGACAGTACGTTTCACCAACAGTAGTAAAGCTAGCTGACAGTACGTTTCACCAACAGTAGTATAGCTAGCTGACAGTACGTTTCACCAACCGTAGTAAAGCTAGCTGATAGTACGTTTCACCAACAGCAGTATAGCTAGCTGACAGTACGTTTCACCAACAGTAGTGTAGCTAGCTGACAGTACGTTTCACCAACAGTAGTATAGCTAGCTGACAGTACGTTTCAACAACAGTAGTATAGCTAGCTGACAGTATGTTTTACTAACAACAGTATAGCTAGCTGCCACTTCCAAGGATCGGGACTCTGACCCGGACGCTTATAAGAAATCCCGCTATGCCCTCAGTTGTACCGTCAAACCGACAAAGCATAAATACAGGACTAAGATTGAATACTACTACACCGGCTCCAATGCTCGTCGGATGTGGCAGAGCTTGCAAACAATTACAGACTACAAAGTGAAGCACAGCCATGAGCTGCCCACTTCTGTACCCATGAAGTGCTTTGAAAGGCTAGTCATGGCTCACATCAACACCATCATCCCAGAAACCCTAGACCCACTCCAATTTCCATACCGCTCCAACAGCTCCACAGATGACTCAATCTCTATTGCACTCAACACTGCCCTTTCCCACCTGGACAAAAGGAACACCTACGTGAGAATGCTGTTCATTGACCACAGCTCAGCATTCAACACCATCACTAAGCTAAGGACACTGGGACTAAACACCTCCCTCTGCAACTGGATCCTGGACTTCCTGACGGGTCACCCCCCAGGTGGTAAGGGTAGGTAACAACACATCTGCCACACTGATCCTCAACACAGCCCCCCTCAGGGGTGCATGCTTAGTCCCCTCCTGGACTCCCTGTTCACCCATGACTGCGCGGCCAAGCACGACTCCAACACAATCCTTAAGTTTGCTGATGACACAACGGTGGTAGGCCTGATCGCTGACAATGATGACACAGCCTATAGGGAGGAAGTCAGAGACCAGGAAGTGTGGTGCCAACCTCTCCTCAACATGATCAAGAAAAAGGAGATGATCATGGACTACAGGAAAAAGAAGGCTGAGCACGACTCCATTCTCATTGACGGTGTAGTGGAGCAGGCTGAGAGCTTCAAGACCCTTGGTGTCCAAATCACAAAAAAATAACATGGTCCAAACACACCAAGACAGTCGTGAAGAGGGCAAAACAACGCCTATTCCCCCTCAGGAGACTGAAAAGTTTTGGTGTGGGTCCTCAGGTCCTCAAAAGGTTCTACAGCTGCACCATCGAGAGCATCCTGACTGGTTGCATCACCACCTTGTATGGTAACTGCTCGACCACCTTCCGCAAGCGCTACATAGGGAAGTGCGCGTATGGCTCTGTACATCACTTGGGCAAAGCTTCCTGCCATCCAGGACCTTTATACCAGGTGGTGTCAGAGGAAGGCTCTGAAAATTGTCAAAGATTCCAGCCATCCTAGTCATAGACTGTTCTCTCTGCTACCGCACGGCAAGCAGTACCGCAGCGACAAGACTAGGTCCAAAAGGCTTCTCAACAGCTTCCTCAAGCCTTCCCCAAGCCATAAGACTGCTGAACAGCTAATCAAATGGCTACCCGGACTATTTGCACTGACCCCCCCCCCCGCCCTTTTTTTACGCTGCTGCTACTCGCTGTTAATTGGAAATGATCTATGCATAGTCATTTTACCCCTACTTACATGTACAGTACTAGTCAAAAGTTTGGACACACTTACTCATTCAAGGTTTTTTCTTTATTATTACTATTTTCTACATTGTAGAATACAAGTGAAGACATCAAAACTATGAAATAACACATATGCTTTCCACCTGGCAACCCCTACACCGGTCAACAGCTCTGCACCCAGCCACAGCAACTTGACCAAGCCTCCCCCATTTCTCCTTCACCCAAATCCAGATAGCTGATGTTCTGAAAGAGCTGCAAAATCTGGACCCCTACAAATCAGCTGGGCTAGACAATCTGGACCCTCTCTTTCTAAAATTATCCGCCGCAATTGTTGCAACCCCTATTACTAGCCTGTTCAACCTCTCTTTTGTATCGTCTGAGATCCCCAAAGATTGGAAAGCTGCCGCGGTCATCCCCCTCTTCAAAGGGGGAGACACTCTAGACCCAAACTGTTACAGACCTATATCTACCGTACCCTGCCTTTCTAAAGTCTTCGAAAGCCAAGTCAACAAACAGATCACCTACCATTTCGAATCCCACCGCACTTTCTATGCTATGCAATCTGGTTTCCAAGCTGGTCATGGGTGCACCACAGCCACGCTGAAGGTCCTAAACGATATCATAACAGCCATAGATAAAAGACAATACTGTGCCACCGTCTTCATCGACCTGGCCAAGGCTTTCGACTCTGTCGATCACCGCATTCTTATCGGCAGACTCAACAGCCTTGGTTTCTCAAATGACTGCCTCGCCTGGTTCACCAACTACTTCTCAGATAGAGTTCAGTGTGTCAAATCGGAGGGCCGGTTGTCCGGACCTCTGGCAGTCTCTATGGGGGTGCCACAGAGTTCAATTCTCGGGCAGACTCTTTTCTCTGTATACATCAATGATGTCGCTCTTGCTGCTGGTGATTCTCTGATCCACTTCAACGCAGACTACACCACTCTGTACACTTCTGGCCCTTCTTTGGACACTGTGTTACCAAACCTCCAGACGAGCTTCAATGCCATACAACACTCCTTCCATGACCTCCAACTGCTCTTAAATGCAAGTAACAGTAAATGCATGCTCTTCAACCAATCGCTGCCCTCACCCGCCCGCCCGTCCAGCATCACTACTCTGGATGGTTCTGAGTTAGAATATGTGGACAACTACAAATACCTAGGTGTCTGGTTAGACTGTAAACTCTCCATCCAGACTCACATTAAGCATATCCAATCCAAAATGAAATCTTGAATCGGCTTCCTATTTCGCAACAAAGCATCCTTCACTCATGCTGCCAAACATACTGACTATCCTACCGATCCTTGACTTCGGCGATGTCATTTACAAAATAGCCTCCAACACTCTACTCAGCAAATTGGATGTAGTCTATCACAGTGCCATCCGTTTTGTCAACAAAGCCCCATATACTACCCACCACTGCGACCTGTATGCTCTCGTTGGCTGGCCCTCACTTCATATTCCCCCAGAAACCCACTGGCTCCAGGTCAATTATAAGTGTCTGCTAGGTAAAGCCCCACCTTATCTCAGCTCACTTGTAGCACGTGCTCCAGCAGGAATACTTCACTGGTCATTCCCAAAGCCAACTCCTCGTTTGCCCGCCTTTCCTTCCAGTTCTCTGCTGCCAATGACTGGAACGAATTGCAAAAATCACTGAAGCTGGAGACTCATATCTCCCTCACTAACTTTAAGCATCAGCTGTCAGAGCAGCTTACCGATCATTGCACCTGTACATAGCCCATCTGTAAATACCCCACCCCATATTGTTATTTTTAATGTTTTGCTCCTTTGCACCCCAGTATCTCTACTTGCACATTCATCTTCTGCACATTTATCACTTCAGTGTTTAATTGCTAAATTGTAATTATTTTGCCACTATAGCCTATGTATTGCCTTACCTCCCTAATCTTACTACATTTGCACACACTGTATATAGATTCTTCTATTGTGTTATTGACTGTACGTTTGTTTATCCCATGTGTAACTCTGTGTTGTTTGTGTCACACCGCTTTGCTTTATCGTGGCCAGGTCGCAGTTGTAAATGAGAACTTGTTCTCAACTGGCCTACCTGGTTAAATAAAGGTGAAATCAAAAAAATATTGAATCATGTAGTAAACAAAAAAGTGTTAAACAAATCAAAATATATTTTATATTTGAGATACTTCTAAGTAGCCACCTTTTGTATTGATGACAGCTTTGCACACTCTTGGCATTCTCTGAACCAGCTTCATGAGGAATGCTTTTCCAACAGTCTTGAAGGAGTTCCCACATATGCTGAGCACTTGTCATATGTTTTTCCTTCATTCTGCGGTCTAATTCATCCCAAACCATCAGCATTGGGTTGAGGTCGGGTTATTGTGGAGGCCAGGTCATCTGATGCAGCACTCCATCACTCTCCTTGGTTAAATAGCCCTTACACAGCCCGGAGGTGTGTTTTGGGTCATTGTTCTGTTGAAAAAAAAAATTGATAGTCCCATAAAGTGCAAACCAGACGGAATGGCGTATCCCTGCAGAATGCTGTGGAAGCAATGCTGGTTAAGTGTGCCTTGAATTCTAAATAAATCACAAGGAAAGCACCCCCACACCATCACACCTCCTCCTCCATGCTTCACGGTGGGAACCAGATATGCAGAGATCGTCCATTCACCTACTCTGTGTCTCACAAAGACACAGCGGTTGGAACAAAAAATCTCAAATTTGGACTCATCAGACCAAAAGGACAGATTTCCACCGGTCTAATGTCCATTGCTCGTGTTTCTTGGCCCAAGCAAGTTTCTTCATCTTATTGGTGTCCTATAGTAGTGGTTTCTTTGCAGCAATTCGACCATGAAGGCCACGCAGTCCTCGCTGAACAGTTGATGTTAAGATGTGTATATTAGTTGAACTGGTTCTTTTCCTGTGGAGGTCCTCATGAGAGCCAATTTCATCATAGTGCTTGATGGTTTTTGCGACTGCACTTGAAGAAACTTTCAAAATTCTTGACATTTTCGGGATTGACTGGCCTTCATGTCTTAAAGTAATGATGGACTGTCAATTCTCTTAGCTTATTTGAGCTGTTCTTGCCATAATATGGACTCAGTCTTTTACCAAATAGGGCTATCTTCTGTATACCCCCTTTCCTTGTCACAACACAACTGATTGGCATTAAGACGAAAGATATTCCACAAATTTACTTTTAATAATGCACACCTGTTAATTTAAATGCATTCCAGGTGACTACCTTACGAAGCTGGTTGAGAGAATGCCGAGAGTGTGCAAAGTTGTCATCAAGGCAAAGGGTGGCAATTTGAAGAATCTGAAATATAAAATATATTTTGATTTGTTTAGCACTTTTTTGGTTACTACATGATTCCATGTGTTATTTAATAGTTTTGATGTCTTCACTATTATTCTACAATGTAGAAAACAGTAAAAATAAAGAAAAACCCTGGAATGAGTAGGTGTGTCCAAACTTTTGACTTGTACTGTACATTACCTCATTTACCTCGACTAACCTGTACCCACGTACATTGAGTCGGTACCGGTACTCCCTGTACATAGCCTAGTTATTGTTATTTTATTGTTGCTCTGTTATTATTTTATTGCTGCTCTTTTATTTTTTATTTTAGTTAATTTAGAAAATATTTCTTAACTTTTATTTTTCTTAAAACTGCATTGTTGGTTAAAGGCTTGTAAGTAAGCATTTCAGGGGTAAGGTCTACACATGTTGTATTCGGCGCATGTGACAAATACAATTTGATTTGACTGTACATTTCACCAACAGCAGTATAGCTAGCTGACAATATGTTTCACCACCAATAGGCTAGTTTAGCTAGCTGACAGTACGTTTCCCCAACAGTAGCACAGCTATCTGACAGTACGTTTCACCAACAGTAGCTAGCTGACAATATGTTTCACCACCAGTAGGCTAGTTTAGCTAGCTGATAGTACGTTTCACCAACAGTAGTATAGCTAGCTGACAGTACGTTTCACCAACAACAGTATAGCTAGCTGACAGTACGTTTCACCAACAGTAGTGTAGCTAGCTGACAGTACGTTTCACCAACAGTAGTAAAGCTAGCTGACAGTACGTTTCACCAACAGTAGTATAGCTAGCTGACAGTACGTTTCACCAACAGTAGTAAAGCTAGCTGACAGTACGTTTCACCAACAGTAGTATAGCTAGCTGACAGTACGTTTCACCAACAGTAGTAAAGCTAGCTGACAGTACGTTTCACTAACAGTATAGCTAGCTGACAGTACGTTTCACCAACAGTAGTAAAGCTAGCTGACAGTACGTTTCACCAACAGTAGTAAAGCTAGCTGACAGTACGTTTCACCAACAGTAGTGTAGCTAGCTGACAGTACGTTTCACCAACAGTAGTATAGCTAGCTGACAGTACGTTTCACCAACAGTAGTAAAGGTAGCTGACAGTACGTTTCACCAGCAGTAGCTAGCTGACTACATTTCATGGTCTCTGCTTCAAATGATAACAGCTTGTCTACAGTATGAGCCTTCAACAGTTCTTAAGACAGCAATGTATTTGTGTTTCACCCCATTTTCCTATATTAGCGTGTGATTGATAGCCTGGTTAAACCAGACTGAATGCTGCACTAAGTGCAAGGTTCAGTCTGGTTTAACCAGGCTATGTGATGGATGGTGCAGGCTGGAGGAGAGGAGTATAAACAAAGCAGAAATCATCTGTGAAGTCTGTGGCAGTGAAACACACACAATCTGGCTCAGTGAAATGGCTTTGACACATTATAGCACACACACACACACACACACACACACACACACACACACACACACACACACACACACACACACACACACACACACACACACACACACACACACACACACACACACACACACACACACAGCTGTGTTTCGTTTAGAAATGTCAGGTAATTTGTCTTTCAGGGATGTAAAGGTTGCCTCTGGGGAAACTCTTATTTCCGTTACAGAAATCAATGAAAGGAGGGGTTTTATTTGATGGAAAGTGGAGAAACGGGGAAACAGGGCTGGGAAATGGCTTAACAATAAAGTAAGTAAAAAATCCTCTGTGGCTAAGCTGGAGAACATAGAAAATAAATAGATGTTAAGGTCATGAAAATACTTTAGCTGTTTCAAACAACACCATAACACTAGACGAAATCAAACAAATGCTGTGTGGTAGACATTCTACATGCATCTGCAGAGCGATAGGATCACATTCTGATCCTCTTCATCCCAAAGCCAAACAAATCATCCTCCCCATGTTTGTGTTGTTCCCCTAATGCTGACGTTCAAACACAACAGAAGCCAGTTCCAGAACAACAATGCTCTGATAAATAGTAAATAGCTGTGCTATTTATTTATATGCTGGGATAATCATAATAAGCACATGTTGTGGATGAGGAGGATTATTCACATGAACAACAGTGGAGTGACTAGCTACTGTTACAATGGGGCAGTTGGCAAGTTGATATAGACTGTCCAAAGACAAGGGAAGTATTAGGAGGATGGTGTAGCGTAGCTACGGTGTAACTACTGTGGCATAGATATACCTGTGGAACGTGATGGACATGGAATCTCTGGTTGATCGTAAGGAGGGTTGATGGACAGAGTCTGGGTGACAGGGCTGAAAAACAGGCAGATAAATGGGGCAGCTCCTGACACTGCACAGCATCGTCCCTGATTTACACCACCTCATTGGCCGCTTGCCAAGGGGGTGTTGGCCTCCACCCTTCAGACAACTATTTAGGCCCCGTTTAGTATGGGGGACCTGTTCCTCACAGCAGCCCCCTTACTTCTCCTCAGCCCCTTCAATCAACCCCTTACTGTCAGGGCTAGACTGCTGAGAACCATGAGACCAACACTATTTAAGTAAGTCCCTCTCTCCTGTTGTCATCAGGAGAGTGATAGGGCCATTGGGAGCTTATGTAGAGGGGACTAAAAACACAGTGAAAAGCCTGGATGTGGATGACATCAGGCCACACAGCTACCATGATCCTCCCAGGGAAGCCATCTTCTTCCTCCCTGAATACACTACCTCCATCCCAGCCTTACCTCTACTGCTGCATCCCTGAATACACTACCTCCATCCCAGCGTTACCTCTACTGCTGCAGCCCTGAATACACTACCTCCATCCCAGCTTTACCTCTACTGCTGCATCCCTGAATACACTACCTCCATCCCAGCTTTACCTCTACTGCTGCATCCCTGAATACACTACCTCCATCCCAGCTTTACCTCTACTGCTGCATCCCTGAATACACTACCTCCATCCCAGCCTTACCTCTGCTGCTGCATCCCTCCATCCCAGCTTTACCTCTGCTGCTGACTCAGGAACACAAGACTGTCTTGTCTTGTGTGTGTCTGTGTCTCCACCAATCTATCTAGCCATCCCCAGCAGAGGAAAAGACAGTCCAATCTCATGGTCAGGAATAGAGGTCGACCGATTAATCGGAATAGCCGAATAATTAGGGCCAATTTCAAGTTTTCATAACAATCGGAAATCGGTATTTTTGGACGCCGATTTGGTTGATTTTTTTTTGCGACCTTTATTTAACTAGGCAAGTCAGTTAAGAACACATTCTTATTTTCAATGACGGCCTCGGAACGGTGGGTTAACTGCCTTGTTCAGGGGCAGAACGACAGATTTTTACCTTGTCAGCTCGGGGATTCAGTCTTGCAACCTTACAGTTAACTAGTCCAACGCTCTAACAACCTGCTTTACATTGCACTCCACGAGGAGCCTGCCTGTTACGCGAATGCAGAAAGCCAAGGTATGTTGCTAGCTAGCATTAATCTTATCTTATAAAAAACAATCAATCAATCATAATCACTAGATAACTACACATGGTTGATGATATTACTAGTTTATCTAGCCTGTCCTGCGTTGCATATAATCGCTTAGGTACACGTTGCTCCAACCATAAACATCAATTCCTTTCTTAAATTCAATACACAAGTATATATTTTTAAACCTGCATATTTAGTTAATATTGCCTGCTAACATGAATTTCTTTTAACTAGGGAAAATGTGTCACTTCTCTTGCAACAGAGTCAGGGTATATGCAGCAGTTTGGGCCGCCTGGCTCGTTGCGAACTGTGAAGACTATTTCTTCCTAACAAAGACAGCCGACTTCTCCAAACGGGGGATGATTTAACAAAAGCGCATTTGTGAAAAAAGCACAATCGTTGCACGACTGTACCTAACCATAAACATCAATGCCTTTCTTAAAATCAATACACAGAAGTATATATTTTTAAACCTGCATATTTAGCTAAAAGAAATCCAGGTTAGCAGGCAATATTAACCAGCTGAAATTGTGTCATTTTGCGTTCATTGCACGCAGAGTCAGGGTATATGCAACAGTTTGGGCCGCCTGGCTCGTTGCGAACTAATTTGCCTGAATTTTACGTAATTATGACATAACATTGAAGGTTGTGCAATGTAACAGGAATATTTAGACTTAGGGATGCCACCCGTTAGAAAAAATACGAAACGGTTCCGTATTTCACTGACAGGAAAAATGTTTTGTTTTCGAGATGATAGTTTTCGGATTCGACCATATTAATGACCCAATGCTCGTATTTCTGTGTGTTATTATGTTATAATTAAGTCTATGATTTGATAGAGCAGTCTGACTGAGCGATGGTAGGCAGCAGCAGGCTCATAAGCATTCATTCAAACAGCACTTTCGTGTGTTTGCCAGCAGCCCTTCGCAATGCATTGCGCTGTTTATGACTTCAAGCCTGTCAACTCCCAAGATTAGGCTGGTGTAACCGATGTGAAATGGCTAGCTCGTTAGCCGGGTGCGCGCTAATAGCGTTTCAAACGTCACTCGCTCTGAGACTTGGAGTAGTTGTTCCCCTTGGGTAACGCTGCTTCGAGGGTGGCTGTTGTCGATGTGTTCCTGGTTCGAGCCCAGGTAGGAGCGAGGAGAGGGACGGAAGCTATACTGTTACACTGGCAATACTAAAGTGACTATAAGAACATCCAATAGTCAAAGGTATACGAGATACAAATCGTATAGAGAGAAATAGTCCTATAATTCCTATAATAACTACAACCTAAAACTTCTTACCTGGGAATATTGAAGACTCATGTTAAAAGGAACCACCAGCTTTCATATGTTCTCATGTTCTGAGTAAGGAACTTAAACGTTAGCTTTTTTACATGGCACATATTGCACTTTTACTTTCTTCTCCAACACTTTGTTTTTGCATTATTTAAACCAAATTGAACATGTTTCATTATTTATTTGAGGCTAAATTGATTTTAGTGATGTATTATATTAAGTGAAAATAAGTGTTCATTCAGTATTGTTGTAATTGTCATTATTACACCCCCCCCACCCCCCCCCCCCCCCCCAAAAAAAATGAAAGAAAAATTGGCCGATTAATCGGTATCGGCGTTTTTCGGTCCACCAATAATCGGCATTGAAAAATCATAATTGGTCGACCTCTAGTCAGGAAGGGTGTAATGTGCATCAGACCCATCCAGCACCACCATGGTGCTCTTCCTCCTGGCGTGTGGACTCCTGACCAGAGCCTTAAAGGTACATTACCCCCCTAAGATGTCCCAGGTGTGTGCTGAGCACCCAGCCGCCTGTAACCACTCCAAATGGCCATCTGTCTGAGCAGACATACAAGCACGCACATACGCACACACGTAGAGCCAGCTCAAAACAGCTGTCTTATTAAATTATCTTCTGCCTTTTACAGCTGCCCCACCTCAGCCACAAAGTGGTAGGCCACACAAGCTCACAGAACCACCGAGTGCTGAACCACGTAAAAATCGTCTATCTTCAGTTGCAACACCCACTACCGAGTTCCAAACTGCCTCTGGAAGCAACGTCAGCACAAGAACTGTTCATCGGGAGCTTCATGAAATAGGTTTCCATGGCCAAGCAGCCGCACACAAGCCTAAGATCACCATGCACAATGCCAAGCGTCGGCTGGAGTGGTGTGATGCTCACCGCCATCGAACTCCGGAGCAGTGGAAACATGTTCTCTGGAGTGATGAATCACGCTTCACCATCTGGCAGTCCGAAGGATGAATCTGGGTTTGGCGGATGCCAGGAGAACTTTACCTGCCCGAATGAATAGTGCCAACTATAAAGTTTGGTAGAGGAGGAATAATGGTCTGGGGCTGTTTTTCTTGGTTCAGGCCTCTTAGTTCCAGTGAAGGGAAATCTTAACGCTACAGTATACAATGACATTCTAGACGATTTTGTGCTTCCAACTTTGTGGCAACAGTTTGGGGAATGCATTTTCCTGTTTCAGCATGACAATGCCCCAGTGCAGAAAGCGAGGTCCATACAGAAATGGTTTGTCGAGATCAGGGTGGAAGAACTTGACTGGCCTGCACAGAGCCCTGATCTCAACCCCATCGAACACCTTTGCTATGAACTGGAATGCCGACTGCGAGCCAGGCCTAATCGCACAACATCAGTGCCCAACCTCACTAATGCTCTTGTGGCTGAACGGAAGCAAGTCCCTGCAGCAATGTTTTAACATCTAGTGGAAAGCCTTCCCAGAAGAGTGGAGGCTGTAATAGCAGCAAAAGGGGGACCAACTCCATATTAATGCCCATGATTTTGGAATGAGATGTTTGACCAGCAGGTGTCCATATACCTTTGGTCATGTAGTGCATTTGGAGATGGCCATGTGGCAGATTTAAACAATCGTTTATGGTTAAATCCAGTTAATATGGCTCTATTCCTTCTCACTCGTTCAATTCCCCAGGATATTCTATTGCTCTCATGTAATGATATCTATCCATCTCTTTCTATCCCTTCATCTCTATCCCTCCATCTGTGACTCGTGTTTTGGAGGAGAAGGCCCCTCCAGGTTTTTTGGATCCTCAGTATCGTTTGTCACAGATAATCAGGACGACCAGCCAGTAACCTTCTGAAAAACAATACGGGAAGAAACACCAAGCACACCAAGGTGCCTCGGATGACATTTACGCAGGGAGGTGTGTGCGTGTGTGGAACACTATCTGATAAAGTACCTAGCTTTTCTGCTGCTGCAGGCAGGTATGTGTCCAATGTTGACATCATTGCTGAAGTTGTATGCATATTTCTTATCCAGAGCAGCTACCAAACAGACAGTAATCGACTCAGACACGCGTCCACGCGATTCTTGTTGAAAAATGGGCTCGAATCAACAAATCACTGTGAGAGGAGTCTGCCATTAAACCTGCTAAGTCAGCCAATAGTATTGATGTTGCTTTCTGCCCATGGAGAGGTCCAATAGCAGGCTGTGTAGAGAGCAGGGCGGGGTGGCCAGTGTGACTCCCTGTTGTTTTTATTTTTTATACAATATATTTATTGGCATTTGTTTTTTTACAATTTAACAATCAGCAAAACACCATGCTACATGGGGGCACATCGTGCAAAACCCTTCCCTCCGCAACACAGGAACACCCCCCTCCCTCCCCTCTACCGGTATTAGCTTCACTGGTAAATAACAACAAAAATAAACAGAATGACCTTCCCATTCCATGCTAGGAAATAAATTATTCAACACAAAAACAAATAATAATAATACATTAATGAAGAAAGTAGTAATGAGGCAGCTAAGGTGACGTCTCTAGAAACTGCTGAAAGTCCCCCAGACATCAGTAAATTCAAAGGGTTTATTACGTAAATTGTATGTTATTTCTTCAGATGGAATATAGGAAGATAGTTCTTTTACCCACATCTGCTTGCTTGGCGGAGTGTCACTCTTCCATATAATAGCTGTGCATTTATTGGCTGCAATGACTGCCAATTTAATGAATCTGGTTTTGACACAAATATTAACTGGTAGAACAGAATCATCTCCATCTCTTGACGAATAAGGGAAGGATCTAGTGGTACCGTCATATTAGTGACCTGTGATAAGATCTGAATAATGTCCTTCCAATAATTCCTTAGTTCAGGGCAGGACAAAAACATGTGCTTAAGTGTGCCCACTCCCGTTTTACACCTTGGGCAAAATTTTGAATATTTAGAACTGATCTTACACGATCTCTCTGGTGTAAAGTAGACCCTATGTAAAATATTGAATTGCATCAACTTGTGCCTTGTGTTAAATGAAAGACGCTGAGCATCTAAAAAGTGCTCTCATCCTCAACAATGAGACCAAGGTCATCATGCCACTTCATGCAAGCTTTCAGAGGTTCATCGTTCCCCAACAAAGCTTGAAGACCAGAGTATATGTAACAAATGAAACCTTTTACCCCTTTCCTCTCCAGCCACAGTTTATCAGTTATAGGTTTACTCATGTGCTGAATCCTACCTCCCTGCTGAGTGGCAATGTAATGCCTAACCTGTAGGTGCTTGAAGAAATGAGTTTGAGGTAACTGAAAAGGAGATGCCAGATGTTGAAAGGATAGTAGTTTACCTTCTCTATAGAGATTACCAAATGTTTTAATTCCTTTGTTGAACCAAGAAAATGTAATACCATCTCAGGGCTTTGGGTAAGATGGGGTTATTATAGAAACGTGTTTGTTCATATATAGATCTAAGCCCCTCTGTTTGTTTACAGACTTTAATCCATATATTTAAAGTGTTTTTAATGAAAGGGTTGTTTATGACACCTAGCAAAGCTTTAGGTGGGCTAATATAAGATATCTATATCTATCTATATCTATATATATATATATATATATATATTAGAGGTCGAGCGATTATGATTTTTCAACGCCGATACCGATTATTGGAGGACCAAAAAAAAGCCGATACCGATTAATCGGACGATTTTTTTATTTATTTATTTGTAATAATGACAATTACAACAATACTGAATGAACAATTATTTTAACTTAATATAATACATCAATAAAATCAATTTAGCCTCAAATAAATAATGAAACATGTTCAATTTGGTTTAAATAATGCAAAAACAAAGTGTTGGAGAAGAAAGTAAAAGTGCAATATGTGCCATGTAAAAAAGCTAACGTTTAAGTTCCTTGCTCAGAACATGAGAAAATATGAAAGCTGGTGGTTCCTTTTAACATGAGTCTTCAATATTCCCAGGTAAGAAGTTTTAGGTTGTAGTTATTATAGGAATTATAGGACTATTTCTCTCTATATGATTTGTATTTCATATACCTTTGAATATTGGATGTTCTTATAGGCACTTTAGTACTGCCAGTGTAACAGTATAGCTTCCGTCCCTCTCCTCGCTCCTACCTGGGCTCGAACCAGGAACACATCGACAACAGCCACCCTCGAAGCAGCGTTACCCATACAGAGCAAGGGGAACAACTACTCCAAGTCTCAGAGCGAGTGACGTTTGAAACGCTATCAGCGCGCACCCGGCTAACTAGCTAGCCATTTCACATTGGTTACACCAGCCTAATCTTGGGAGTTGACAGGCTTGAAGTCATAAACAGCGCAATGCATTGCGAAGGGCTGTTGGCAAACGCACGAAAGTGCTGTTTGAATGAACGCTTACGAGCCTGCTGCTGCCTACCATCGCTCAGTCAGACTGCTCTATCAAATCATAGACTTAATTATAACATAATAACACACAGAAATACGAGCCTTAGGTCATTAATATGGTCGAATCCGGAAACTACCATCTCGAAAACAAAACGTTTTTCCTGTCAGTGAAATACGGAACCGTTCCGTATTTTATCTAAAGGGTGGCATCCGTAAGTCTAAATATTCCTGTTACATTGCACAACCTTCAATGTTATGTCATAATTACGTAAAATTCAGGCAAATTAGTTCGCAACGAGCCAGGCGGCCCAAACTGTTGCATATACCCTGACTCTGCGTGCAATGAACGCAAAATGACACAATTTCAGCTGGTTAATATTGCCTGCTAACCTGGATTTCTTTTAGCTAAATATGCAGGTTTAAAAATATATACTTCTGTGTATTGATTTTAAGAAAGGCATTGATGTTTATGGTTGGAGCAACGTGTACCTAAGCGATTATATGCAATGCAGGACAGGCTAGATAAACTAGTAATATCATCAACCATGTGTAGTTAACTAGTGATTATGATTGATTGATTATTTTTTATAAGATAAGTTTAATGCTAGCTAGCAACTTACCTTGGCTTCTTACTGCATTCGCGTAACAGGCAGGCTCCTCGTGAAGTGCAATGTAAAGCAGGTGGTTAGAGCGTTGGACTAGTTAACCATAAGGTTGCAAGATTGAATCCCCGAGCTGACAAGGAAAAAAATCTGTCGTTCTGCCCCTGAACAAGGCAGTTAACCCACCGTTCCTAGGCCGTCATTGAAAATAAGAATGTGTTCTTAACTGACTTGCCTAGTTAAATAAAGGTCTAAAGAAAGAAAAAAAAAAATCGGCGTCCAAAAATACCGATTACTGATTGTTATGAAAACTTGAAATCGGCCCTAATTAATCGGCCATTCCAATTAATCGGTCAACCTCTAATATATATATATATATATACACACACTGTGGGGACAGTAATTATTGTGACCCTTGATAATGGTGAGCAAAAATGACTGTATAAAATAAAAAATAAAAATACTGAGCTATATTGTATGCTCACAATTTTTGGGAAATTATATTATTTTATACTAATACAATTGCTCAGAGAAAGAGATTTTGTTTAAAGCAGCACTCAGCAGTTTAAACAATAACCAAATGTAGTCCCTGCCACTGTTTCGCTAAAAAGCTGAATGATGGCTTATATATTTTGGGTTCTGATGGAGTACGACAGTTGAACTAAGTTCATGAGGCATTTATAACTTATATTCTTCAAGAACCAATGGGCACATATCAATAATGTATAAGTCCAATAATGTATGAAGCAACTGCAGGTTGCCCCTTTAGCAAGTAATAAAAACAAATCTAAAAAAAGATGGGGTCAAAATTATTGGCACCCCTGTTTGTAATACTTCAGCACCCTCACCTTGAGAGGATAAGGACACTGAACCTTTTTCTAAAATGTTTTATGAGATTGGAGAACAGAAATGTTTTTTGGCTCAAACAATCTGGAAAGATTCTGTATGGAGGAATGGTCTAAGATCCCTCCCAATGTGTTCTCCAATATCATAAAACATTTAGGAAAAAGGCTCAGTGTTGTTATCCTGGCAAGGGTGGGGTGCTGGAGTACTGATAACAGGGGTGCCAATAACCATATCTGTTAAAAATAAATAGTGTTATTACTTGTTATTAAATAATAGGATTTCCTTTTTTTTATCTCCATACAATAGAGCTCAGTATTTGTATTATGTATTTGACAGTCTTTTTTGCTGTCAATGCTAATCAAGGGTGACAACAATTATGCACCCCACTGTATATATACAGCGCATTTGCAAAGTATTCAGACCCCTTCCCCTTTTCAACATTTTGTTATGGTACATTCTTATTGTTTTTTCCCCCTCACCAATCCACACACAATACCCCATAATGACAAAGCGAAAACAGGATTTAAGAAATGTTTGCTAATTTATAAAAAAACAAAAACACCTAATTTACATAAGTATTCAAACCCTTTGCTATGAGACTCAAAATTGAGCTCAGTTTCATCCTGTTTCCATTGATCATTCTTGAGATGTTTCTACAACTTGATTGGAGTCCACCTGTGGTAAATTCAATTGATTGGACATGATTTGGACAGGCACACAGCTTTCTATATAAGGTCCCACAGTTGACAGTGCATGTCAGAACAAAAACCAAGCCACGAGGTCGAAGGAATTGTCTGCAGAGCTCCGAGACAGGATTATGTCAAGGCACAGATCTGCGCAAGGGTACCAAAACATTTCTTCAGCATTGAAGGTCCCCAAGAACACAGTGGCCTCCATCATTCTTAAATGGAAGAAGTTTGAAACCACCAAGAATCTTCCTAGAGCTGGCTGCCCGGCCAAACTGAGCAATCGGGGGAGAAGGGCCCTGGTCAGGGAGGTGACCAAGAACCTGATGGTTACTCTGACAGAGCTCTAGAGTTACTCTGTGGAGATGGGAGAAACTTCTAGAAGGACAACTATCTCTGCAGCACTCCACCAATCTGGCCTTTATGGTAGAGTGGCCAGACGGAAGTCACTCCTCAGTAAAAGTCACAAGACAGCCCGCTTGGAGCCAAAAGTCCCCTAAAGACTCTCAGACCATGAGAAACAAGATTACCTGGTCTGATGAAACCAAGATTGAACTCTTTGGCCTAAATGCCAAGTGTCATGTCTGGAGGAAACCTGGTACCATCCCTACGGTGAAGCATGGTGGTGGCAGCGTCATTCTGTGGGGATGTTTTTCAGCCGCGTGGACTGGGAGACAAGTCAGGATCGAGGCAAAGATGAACGGAGTAAAGTACAGAGAGGTCCTTGATGAAAACCTGCTCCAGAGCGCTCAGGACCTCAGACTGGGGTGAAGGTTCACCTTCCAACAGGAGAATGACCCTAAGCACACAGCCAAGACACCTCAGGAGTGGCTTCGGAACAAGTCTCTGAATGTCCTTGAGTGGCCCAACCAGAGCCCGGACTTGAACCTGATCGAACATCTCTGGAGAGACCTGAAAATGGCTGTGCAGCAACGCTCCCCATCCAACCTGACAGAGCTTGAGAGGATCTGCAGAGAAGAATGGGAGAAACTCTCCAAATACAAGTGTGCCAAGCTTGTAACGTCATACCCAAGAAGACTCAGGGCTGTAATCGCTGCCAAAGGTGCTTCAACAAAGTACTGAGTAAAGGGTCTGCATATTTATGTAAATGTGATTTCAGGTTTACATATTTTATACATTTGCAAAAATGAAAACAAAAACTGTTTTTGCTTTGTCATTATGGGGTATTGTGTGTAGATTGATGAGGAAAAAAACTATCTAATCAATTTTAGAACAAGGCTGTAACCTAGCAAAATGTGGAAAAAGTCAAGGGGTCTGAATACTTTCGGAATGCACTGTATATAAAGAACTACATGCGACGCAAACTAAACTAGTAATTGATTGTAGAGAAACTGTTGAAGAAGCGATGATGATAAACAGTGAAAGAAATAGGTTAATGCTTACAAAATCAAGAGAAATACTACTGAAAAAGAAAAAGGGTAACTAATAGAATTTACCAAATGATTGTTTGTTGAGGCTCGGTAGAGCGGAATGAATCAAGATGAAAATGCTAACGTAGAAGTAATGCAGTGTAGCCTGTTTACCTGGCTACTTCATCCCCCTCCACACCGCACACTGAAACAGTACTAATAAAGGGAGGTACCAGACATTTAAATACACCTTACATTGCTACTCTGTAAAATATCCTCTTCCCCGCCGAGGCATTAGAGAAAGTGACTTTAAACACTAATATTGATTATCATATCGGTGTTTGTGTGGGTGTGTGTACTCTGCTCTGTAGTAGCGAGGGTGTTGTTGCTCTGCCGCTGCCTAAAGGGGGTAATCACTTCCTAATGGTCCCTAGCTCTATAGGGCGGACTCCCTTACTCCCCATTCAATAAGGCCCTGAGCAAACAGGAAGGCATAAAGACCCTTTCTGTTCCTGCCACTTTTCCCGTTTCTCCTTTATTGGAAATGTCCACAATTAAATATTCATGGGTTGCTATGGTAGTGTGAAGAAGTTCAATGTTGCTCGAGCTTTGAGGGGAGAGACAACAACAACAACAACGCTCATGATGAAATCAGAAGCCTCCTTTCCATTACCCATCAACCTTTACATAACCATAAGCTCTTTGTAACTTAGGCAATACAGTCAACAACAAAAAAAGAAGACCTCTGAGGAAACGAGTATCAGCCTCATCTTGTAAAGTGAGAAAGGTTTTCTGTGGAGGGAAATACTGTGCAAGTTACTGTGTCCTGGTGGGGCCCTGATACCCTTCATTACCTTTACCTGGCTCTGTAATGTCAATATTATTTGTCTACAAACAGAAGATTCACTACACAATTGCTCCTCTCATGTGGCTGTGCGGCTGGCTTGTCGAGAGAAATACTGTGCCACGTTAGCTCCAAAGCTTTGGGGAAACTGGCCCAGACTGGTTTATTGGGCTGTGTGAGCTAAGGAGAAGCAGGGGAGCACGGGGGCAGAGGAGCGAGACAAAGTCAATGTAGGATCATCTGTGTATTCAGCTCAAAATTAGGGGAGGAGGTAGCCAGCCAGCCCAGGGACTACACTAACAACCAGGATGATTTAGCTCCTACAGCTCTGTTCACGTTCAGTGCCTTCATCCATACAGCAGCTAGCTACTGCCTGTAAGCTATTGGAAGTCTGACTCCCTGGCAAGGCCTTAGACAGTGGATAGAAAGGGCTTCACTCTCAACCCAGTTCAGAGACATGACAGTGGAAGTCAGTTAGAAATGATACTGTCATCTTGTTCTGTAATGGTACAAAATCATTGTAATTTACGAATGAATAAATGGTGTGTATGAGTTAATGATTCTGTTGACACATACAGTAGCTGATCATCAATGATATCTCGGGGCAGAGTGACTTCTGTCATTATCTATCATTAGGGACACAGTCGAGACATCAGGACAAATAGACCCTCATTAACCCAATTACACCTCACCTAAACTAGGCCACAGTGGAAAGCAAACGAAAAGACACAGTAGATCTGATTCAATGGAAGTAGAGTAAAGAACAGTATCTTTATGATCTCTTCCAACATGGCCACAACCTAGAAACACAATGCTATACACCACACTCAAAACACATAAGAGAAACCATGTTGTACCACACCATTCACAGCTGAACACATCGCAGTAGGAAAATACAGTATACTTAACACGAGGCTAACAGCCAATCACGTGTCTACTGTAACAGTCTAACTTGAGTGCAGCCTGTAGCCGTATGGTATTAAACGCGTCAGCCCACTCTGTAGCGATCGTTTGATCCTCAGGGAGAATGCTACAGAGAAGGCCCGTAATTGAGACCCTGATAGCTACTCTGATAACACCATTCTAACAGGCTGGGAGAAATGAACTGCATTGGAATCATAGAGGAGGACAGTACGCACACGCACACCCCCCTCCTGTAGACTGAGATGGGATGACGTGCTCTTCAAAATGACAGAATCAACTTTCCTCAGAAAGTAATAGACTAGGAATTACATGAATACAATGCCACAAGATCTGGGTCCTTTGAACACTCAGACGGAAGCTAGATTGGAAAATTGGTCACGAGAACAGAAGAGATGCGAATTTGTGCCGCCCTCATCTACCACGAGATATCTGTTGTGTCACCGTCACAAACAGATGGCCCTCTTGCTGCCAAACCAGGAGACACTGAACTGACTAATGAACACACTCACTGACCTCCCCCAAAAAAAGCCACACTGTTCGTCGAAAATAAACACCCACACACACAAACACATACACCCACGCACGCGCGCACAATAAATAAACCAAAGCTGATAGTTTCGACGGCTGTTCACAGATGGCGAGGCCCAGAGAGGGAGGGAAGCTCCTCCAAGTCTCTCCGTGGTGTCCCAGGGTGCTTCACACGTCCCCCAGCCACTCCAGTCTGCCTCCTGGCAGCTCCCTAAAATAGCCTAATATACATGCAAATAGAAAACACGGCTGGAGACCAAAGTGGTGGATCGTGTGGGCTGCAGTGTTAATAGCCAGGTGCAGTGGTTTGGGTTCTTTGGGTTCGGTACCCCCATAGGAACGATGGTGTTTGAGTCTTTCGATCCTCATCGTGATCCATGATCATAATGTCCGTGGACGGATCATTTGAGTAGGGACAAACATACCTTTCAGTGGTTGTTCTTCAAAGGTAATACCAAGCATCTCATAGATGGCACTGTGTGTGTGTGTGCATGTGTACTCACCCCACTGTAGAGGTGCCAGCTGCAGGTGCTCGAGGACCAACTGGTTGAGGACTCCCTCCACACTGGCCTCTCCCTGGCGACGGACAGACGGGTGGGCTAGGGTTAAGGACTACACAACGGACTGGGGGGACTGGGGCCTCAGTCTCTCTGATGACGTTTGTAATAAATAGAGGGAAAGGATTTACAGGTAACAATGTTCAAACTAAGGTACACAGTGCCGTGACATTTTCACTCCCTTCAACTGGATATGAGGAAAGGGCACAATTCTTTAGTGACAAAACTAGACTCCAGCCATCCAAGTCATAGACTGTTCTTTCTGCTACCGCATGGCAAGCAGAACTGATGCACCAAGTCTGGAACCAACAGGACCCTGAACAGCTTCTACAGTTGAAGTGGAAAGTTTACATACACCTTAGCCAAATACATTTAAACTCCGTTTTTCATAATTCCTGACATTTAATCCTAGTAAAAATTCCCTGCCTTAGGTCAGTTAGGATCACCACTTTATTTTAAGAATGTGAAATGTCAGAATAATAGTAGAGAGAATTATTTATTTCAGTTTTTATTTCTTTCATCACATTCCCAGTGGGTCAGAAGTTTACATACACTCAATTAGTATTTGGTAGCATTGCCTTTAAATTGTTTAACTAGGGTCAAACATTTTGGGTAGCCTTCCACAAGCTTCCCAAAATAAGTTGGGTGAATTTTGTCCCATTCGTCCTGACAAAGCTGGTGTAACTGAGTCAGGTTTGTAGGCCTACTTGCTCGCATACGCTTTTTCAGTTCTGCCCACAAATTTTATATAGGATTGAGGTCAGAGCATTGTGATTGCCATTCCAATACCTTTACTTTGTTGCCCTGAAGCCATGTGGAACTATGCTTGGGATCATTGTCCATTTGGAAGACCTATATGCGACCAAGCTTTATCTTCCTGACTGATGTCTTGAGATGTTGCTTCAATATATCCACATAATTTTCCATCCTCATGATGCCATCTATTTTGTGAAGTGCACCAGTCCCTCCTGCAGCAAAGCACCCCCACAACATGATGCTGCCACCCCGTGCTTCACTGTTGGGATGGTGTTCTTCGGCTGGCAAGCATTCCCCTTTTTCCTCCAAACATAACGATGGTCATTATGGCCAAACAGTTCTATTTTTGTTTCATCTGACCAGAGGACATTTCTCCAAAAAGTACGATCTTTGTCCCCATGTGTAGTTGCAAACCGTGGTCTGGCTTTTTTACGGACGTTTTGGAGCAGTGGCTTCTTCCTTGCTGAGCGGCCTTTCAGGATTTGTCGATATAGGACTTGTTTTACTGTAGATGTAGATACTTCTGTACCTGTTTCCTCCAGCATCTTCACAAGGTCCTTTGATGTTGTTCTGGGATTGATTTGTACTTTCCTCACCAAAGTAAGTTCATCTCTATGAGACAGAACGCGTCTCCTTCCTGAGCGGTATGACGGCTGCGTGGTCCCAACTTAGTGTATGTAAACTTCTGACCCACTGGAATTGTGATACAGTGAATTATAAGTGAAATAATCTGTTTGTAAACAATTGTTGGAAAAATTACTGGTGTCATGCACAAAGTAGATGTCCTAACCGACTTGCCAAAACTACAGCTTGTTAACAAGCAATTTGTGGAGTTGTTGAAAAACGAGTTTTAAAGTCTCCATCCTAAGTGTATGTAAACTTCTGACTTCAACTGTACCTCCAAACATTCAAACTGCTAAATAGTTAGTTAAATAGTTAATAACCAATAGCTACCTGGACTATCTGCATTGACCCTTTTTGTACTAATCTCTTTTGACTCATTACATACGCTGCTGTTACTGTGTATTATCTATCCTGTTGCCTAGTCACTTTATCACTACCTATATTTACACATCTACCTCAATTACCTCGTACCCCTGCACATCGACTCGGTACTGGTACGAAGCATGTGACAAACAAATTCTGATTTGAAAACAAACTAACAAAGTGGCAAAGATACACCTGACAAATATACGAAAGAGAGAGCGAGAGAGAGATGGAGAGAGAGAAAAGGATATATGAAGTATGACTCTCCAGTGTAGCTGTAAATTGGCCGTAGCCCCGTGGTTGATAGATAAGCCTGTGGCTCCCTGGTTGCCTAGTGACTCTGTTAGGAGAGCTGAGGGCTCGAGGCAGACGGACTCATGGTTGGCTGCTGGCTGGCTGGCCATTACTATACTGTGCATGTAAAGTACATCTTCTGTTCTACATGTGGAATAGAAAGTCTCTCTGCAAAGTGCTCTAGGCTTGGTGTCAGACGCAGTACCAGACCAGGCTACATACAGTAGAAACACATGAACCGCCACCACGACAGTCTTCAGCTGAACGGTCACTGAGACTGGCTTTTCCGAATGTTGCGTTTAAGAAATATAATATCCAATTACAAATCCCATTCCGGGTAATGCAATGAGAACCCTGAAAAGTAAAACTTCCTTAACAACCCAAAGAGTAATAAAGATATATCTACTGGACCATAAGTGGAGGGAATTATGTTAATAACCATCCTCTTTGTGTAATAGGTCTCATAATAAGCACTGGGAGTAACTAACAACCTCTCCTCACAACTCAGAGAGAAAACTCATTATGTATAAAGCCTACAGAGCAGTCCTCTCCTCGGCCAAGTTGTTTTTCAAAAACGCCCACACGTCCATGTCTTCTAGCCTAGCATGGTTTCTGGGAGCAAAACTGCAACACTGCAAGTCAACCTGTGACTCCAATCCGATTGGTTGGCTCAGAACCCACATTTAGCTCTGCCTGTCGAGTCCTTCTGTTCCTTAACACTCAGTAACACTAACTTATCAGAGGAGATTGAGAGAACAAAAGAGTACATTAAGGTTGGAGCCGTTGAACCTTTGCTTGGTGACATCTTAAGGCTGTCTGTTGTAGCGCTGACTAGGGAGCTAATGCTGCTAACGCAGAGAACTCAGATAAACAGAGCTGTCGTAAAGACATTAGGTTGATAATATGTTATGATAAAGACAACCTGCTCCTCTGGTCCACCTCACAGCTGACAGCGTGAATAATAACTGGAATAATACTGTGCTGCTCTAACACCACATAGCATTAAAATGACTGGAACAGACAAAGTAACACCACAGTTAGAATGACTGGAACAGACAAAGTAACACCACAGTTAGAATGACTAGAACAGACAAAGTAACACCACAGTTAGAATGACTGGAACAGACAAAGTAACACCACAGTTAGAATGACTAGAACAGACAAAGTAACACCACAGTTAGAATGACTGGAACAGACAAAGTAACACCACAGTTAGAATGACTGGAACAGACAAAGTAACACCACAGTTAGAATGACTGGAACAGACAAAGTAACACCACAGTTAGAATGACTGGAACAGACAAAGTAACACCACAGTTAGAATGACTAGAACAGACAAAGTAACACCACAGTTAGAATGACTAGAACAGACAAAGTAACACCACAGTTAGAATGACTAGAACAGACAAAGTAACACCACAGTTAGAATGACTAGAACAGACAAAGTAACACCACAGTTAGAATGACTAGAACAGACAAAGTAACACCACAGTTAGAATGACTGGAACAGACAAAGTAACACCACAGTTAGAATGACTAGAACAGACAAAGTAACACCACAGTTAGAATGACTAGAACAGACAAAGTAACACCACAGTTAGAATGACTAGAACAGAAAGTCCCCAGCATGGCAGAACTAGAATATGGAGTGAGGAGAGATGATGTGTAGAGCTGCCTGTCACACAGGCTCCTACAGGGCATGGTGCTGAAAGCTGCAGATGTGGCACACAGACACTGTGACATTGAACTAGGCTGGAGGAAACTACAACTCCGTTCTGACGTCCATCCGTCCACCCAACTGTCTCCGGGCCTGGCGTCACCGTGACGTGCCTGTGTCCTTGCCGTGTGGACGGGTACAGGGACGGGGGCTGGGGACAGGAATGGTTGGGTAGTGAATGGGAGATATTCTATTAATGCTAGGCCAAGTTGCATGGTAAGGAAAGCAGTGAGTTAAAGTGTTATTGAACACCTCCTAAATCAGAACTAGGATATAAACAATGCATGTTATTATGAATAAATGCCAAGCCAAGTGACCCAGATAATATTATGAGATTGCAACCCTTCTGGTCACAGTCTTAGTTTTCTATACTTAAAAACTAATTTCTTTCTGCAAAAGTTTTTCCAACATAATTTCAGTGCTTGGTTGGAGATGGTGTCGTGTCTTTTTGTGAGGAGGAAGCCGACGGTTTAAACGGCACACTAACTAGACCTGCATTATCCTGTCCGGGAGAAGGTTTTAATATCTCTCCTAATATGATGGACAAGCCTCAATAACAATCACACGCCCCAGTTCAGAGCTGAGCTGACTTCTGTCATGCACAGCTCTCTGACCTACCCTCTGAGAAAAAAACGACATTAGCTAGTAACATCAAATACTGCCGTCCCTCCTGTCCGCGCACACACATGCACTCTGCTGCCAAACCGCTCGCAGATCAAACAAATGCATACAATCACAGGAGTGTTTATGCATTACTAAAATGGAAAATACAATATGAAGGCAAGTTCAACAGCACAGGGACTCCGATGAATTATTAATTGTACACTTCCTCCCTGTAACAACTTGACAGGCCATTCTAAACAACACTGAGTCTGTGTATTGGTAGCAGCCCCCTCATTACCTAAGAGGTTCTGATGGAGCGCCCTGCCTGCATATTGACTAGGGATGTGTCTCAAATCGCACCTTATTCCCTATATAGTGCACTACCTTTTCTTCAGGGCCCAGGGCTGCACGCACATTTGGCCATACGTTCTTCCATCTGTCAGTGCAGTAGAACAGACACACACCCTAGCCAGGGGACCTCCAGATGTAGCATCTAGATGCCTTCTAATAGGGTTCTGTATACATCCAACAACAACAAAGGATATGATGTTCCAGGTGATGCCAAGGGTGCTGTTGATCGTAGAGGCCTGGGCGTGAAGCCTCTCCTCCTCCAGCAGTTTGGGGTTGGTGTAGCGCACGGCCTCCTGGTCCGGCTGGGGCAACGTGTCAAAGTCAAACTTATCCACCTGGATCGCCATCCTAGAGGGGAGGGAGAGAGGAGAGGAGAGAAAAGGTTAGACACACAGGAGACAGAGACTTGAGTATTACTGAGCCATCCTACAGGGGCAGAGGAGAGAGCAAAGGTTGGACATACAGGAGACAGACCCCCAACGGCACTGCCCCGCTCAGAGGAAAAACAGTAGCACTTGATTCAACAACATCATAAGTATTGTTTTTGTTTGCAAATAACTGGTCTCACTTCTCAGTTTGTGCTAGAAAGTATTTCAGCAGGTAGTCTACACACTAAACTCCAACCAGAACATATTGGTCAGATGATCAGATCAAATCATTTGATCAGGGAAGTTCCTTGTATTTGGTTTGGATTTACTGACATTTTAAAAGCAGAGATCAAAAGTATAAACAGTCTCCCTCTGAAAACATGAACATGTTGAGATATAAAGAAAGACAGTAAACTATTGGCGATACGCTGACAGAGGAGGAAGAAGGAAAGTGAAGCTTAGCCACAGACAACATTATATTTCAGTTCACCATTCAAATCAAGATGGTTAAGTGTGTGGATCTATTCATTCCATTCCATATAAATATAAAGGTGATCAATGGGGAACAGACCACAGAAGAACTCAATGTAAACATACTGTATGGCTTTGACAAGACAGACAGGAGTCAGTGGTGGAAAGTATGGAGTCTCCAGCCAGGGGCTTTTTAAAGACAGCACAGACATATATTGCAGATAGATTGTAGCTTCCATCAATTTAATTGTCTGCATCTTTTCCAATCACCCATATACATTTTTGGTAAATATCCATTGCATTTGGAAAGTATTCAGACCCCTTGACTTTTTCCACATTTTGTTACGTTACAGCACAACTCTAAAATGGATTAAATCGTGTTTTTCCCTCACCAATATACATACAAGGTCTGGTTCATCCTCGGGAGCAATTTCAAAACGCCTGAAGGTACCACGTTCATCTGTACAAACAATAGTACGCAAGTATAAACACCATGACGCAGCCGTCATACCGCTCAGGAAGGAGACGCGTTCTGTCTCCTAGAGATGAACGTACTTTGGTGCAAAAAGTGCAAATCAATCCCAGAAGATGCTGGAGGAAACCGGTACAAAAGTATCTATATCCACAGTAAAACGAGTCCTATATCGACAAAACCTGAAAGGCCGCTCAGCAAGGAAGAAGCCACTGATCCAAAATCACCATAAAAAAAAGCCATACTACGGTTTGCAACTGCACATGGGGACAAAGGTAGTACTTTTTGGAGAAATGTCCTTTGATCTGAAGAAACAAAAATAGAACTGTTTGGCCATAATGACCATCGTTATGTTTGGAGGAAAAAGGGGGAGGCTTGCAAGCCGAAGAACAACATCCCAACCGTGAAGCACGGGGGTGGCAGCATCGTGTTGTGGGGGTGCTTTGCTGCAGGAGGGACTGGTGCACTTCACAATATAGATGGCATCATAAGGAAGGAAAATGATGTGGATATATTGAAGCAACATCTCAAGACATCAGTCAGGAAGTTAAAGCTTGCTCGCAAATGGGTCTTCCAAATGGACAATGACCTCAAGCATACATCCAAAGTTGTGGAAAAATGGCTTCAGGACAACAAAGGTATTGGAGTGGCCGTCACAAAACCCTGACCTCAATCCCATAGAAAATGTGTGGTCAGAACTGAAAAAGCATGTGCGAGCAAGGAGGCCTACAAACCTGACTCAGTTACACCAGCTCTGTCAGGAGGAATGGGCCAAAATTCACCCAACTTATTGTGGGAAGCTTGTGGAAGGCTACCCAAAATGTTTGACCCAAGTTAAACAATTTAAAGGCAATGCCACCAAATACTAATTGAGTGTATGTAAACTTCTGACCCACTGGGAATGTGATGAAAGAGACAAAAGCTGAAATAAATAATTCTCTCTATTATTCTGACATTTCACATTCTTAAAATAAACTGGTGTTCCTAACTGACCTAAGACAGGGCATTTTTACTTGGATTAAATGTCAGGAACTGTGAACAACTGAGTATAAATGTATTTGGCTAAGGTGTATGTAAACTTCCCACTTCAACTGTATGTCCACATTTCATCAGTGAATGAAACACTGGTGTGCTCTTCTCTGATGCCATCCATCCATCCTGATCCTGCTACTGTTCTGTTCTCAGTGGCCTGGCAGGAGACCAGTCTACCAACCAGCCCAGACCACTGATAAATTATGTATCTAGTTAGACCAAACACCCTGAGGCTCCCAGCTTCCCGCTCCACGGTGTGTGTTTATGTATGTCGGTGTGTGTATGTGGTCAGGTTCATTTACTAACAGGAGGCAAAGAGAGTTCATGGCCTGAGGTTAAAGCAACAGAGACACATCCAGGATTCAGTTCTGTATGCCTCTCAAAAACAAACGTCTTACTATTTACTGGGGGCAACATTCATGCCTTAAAAGTATCAGTTGGATGCAGCCTGAACAGTCTAGAACATTGACACTGCACCGTGCGGGTCGAGAAGGAAGGCAGTGGAGGAAGACAACCGGAAAAGGGAGAGAGGGATGCAGAAAAGGAGAGGTGAACATTTCTGCTCCCGGGGCCTGCATGGTGTTAAGCGATAGAGAGAGGGAAGAAGGGAGGGAGAGAGAGGAAGAAAAAAGAAGAGAGAAGACGAGGTGAAAGTGTCTGCTCGCAGGGCCTGCATGGTGTGAAGCGATGCAAAAGGCATCAGATTCAAACTCTGTTTCTGCTGTGTTATCCAATAGACAACTCCCATGCAGTCCGCCGTCTTAGCCAATAGCCACTTCCCCTGCTGGCCTGCCATAGCCAATAAGAGCCCACGGAAGGAGACGACACAACCTGCCCCGCACTGGGTTGGCCACCTGTGGACCTCACAGAGGAGTGATTCAAGGCTAGACTTTTCCCAGATCTCTTTCTGTTGTCGTACATGATACTATCCACTCAAACAGATCAGTCACACTCTGGAGTAGAAAGGAAGTCAAATCCTCTCCTCTGCACGCATACTGGTGTCTATCTACCATTCCACTAACTCTGTGAAGTAACTGTTAAAATAATGCATTATCCCTGATTATCTCTCTAGCAGAATCAGATTTCATCTGTCTTGGCTCTTTGTTTTATTTCATTCATTCATCTATCACTTAAACTGCATTATAACATTGTCGATTTTAAATCAATATTTTAAACCAATATAAAACCTACGAGCATGTTATTTCTGGCCTGTGTGTAGTTAATGGTGATGGATGTGGTAGTAAATGAACAGGCCGTGACAGAGAAATTGATTCCCCCAGCAAAGTGAAAGTGATGACGGTGTCTGAGGACAACAGTCAAATCACAAAGACATTCAGAGAAACAGCTGCAGGGCCCAGGTTTTTTATCACCGGCCAAATCTTTATGACACTTTATAACTAGTGACTGTCTGTCTCCTTCACTTCCTCTCGCTCTGTTTCTTTCCTTCTCTTGTCAGGCTCTTAGATATTCTCTCTCTCTCTCTCTCTCTCTCTCTCTCTCTCAATCTCACTGCCATTTTGAACTATTTCATGTGACTGAAGGTACAAACTGGAGAGCAAATCAAGTGCACCTATAGGCCTACCGCTGGCAAATCAGATAGCTCAGATCCCTGTGTCTGCAGCTTCCACCAGCCCACAGCGAAGTTGATGGTCCACTACTGCAGCTAGCGATTGGAACGAGGTGCAACAAACACTCAAACTGGACAGTTTTATCTCCATCTCTTCATTCAAAGACTCAATCATGGACACTCTTACTGACAGTTGTGGCTGCTTTGTGTGATTTCCCTTTGTGCCGTTGTCTGTAAACAATAATGTTGGTACCATGTTGTTATGTTGTGTTGCTGCCTTGCTATGTTGTCGTCTTAGGTCTCTCTTTATGTAGTGTTGTCTCTTATGTTTTGTCCTATATTTATGTTATATATTTTATTTAAAATTATAATAATCCCAGCCCCCATCCACACAGGAGGTCTTTTGCCTTTTGGTAGGTTGTCATTGTAAATAAGAATTTGTTCTTAACTGAGTTGCCTAATTAAATAAAGGTTAAATAATAAATAAATAAAAAATCTCTCAGCTTATTAAGTAAAAAGGTGTCCATTTCCATTTTCTCTGCTTGGTACCACAACTCTGGGTCGATATATTGATGTGTGTGTTCATCTGTGGATCTCAGCTAAGAGATACTCAGCTCACTGGTCCCAGAGGAGCTGTATCTATACGTACAGAGAACACCGTGCAGTTCACACAGTCACAACCAACAGACCGCTCTCTGTGTGTGTGTGTGTGTGTGTGTGTGTGTGTGTGTGTGTGTGTGTGTGTGTGTGTGTGTGTGTGTGAAAGAAAGAAAGAAAGACATTTTTTTATAGGGCCCTATAAAATCTGAGTTGCGGAAAACAGACAGAATCCAGATATTAAAACGGAATTCTACAATATTCAAAAATATATTGAACTTAACAGGAAATCAACTAAATGTATTGAACTTATTAGAAAGTGCATTACTTTACCCAAGTTAATCATAAGACATGAACAAAATGCATCAGTGATTTGTGTTTTCCTGCAACTTTCTGAAATGGCACAGGAATGGCCGGTACGTGTAGTCTACTCTGCTTAGCCGTTAGCGATAACGCTAATTACGACCGTCTGTCGTCTGTCGGTACATGGAAAGGCTTTCCGACAAACCTCAATTAAATGTCAACTGCAAAGTAGCTTATGCCTACCTGGCAGAATGATATCATGACTATTTGCATCAATCCAGTGGCCATTTGTTTTGCAATCACATGAGAGCTACAGAAATACCGCTAACCAATCACATGAGAGCTACAGAAACACCGCTAACCAATCGCATGAGAGCTACAGAAACACCGCTAACCAAACAATGGTCTGGCTGGTACCCAGCTGAATACACCCACAAGTCTACATTCTTACATTTGTCCCAGACCTCAAAAGTGTTCCTGATGCGGTATAAGCATTGATATGGACTTAGAACATGAAATGTTTTTCTATAAAAAAAAAGAGATTTTGAAAGTGAAAACATGAAAAAAATAAAACAGAATCACGCAAAAAACAAGAGCCCTAGTGTGAGTGTGGCTGCAAGAGACTGTGTGCTCTCTGAACACACACCGTCCTCCAAATGATGAATCCCCACACACACGAGGAACATTGTGTGTATTAAGCAGTGAGCATCCAGAAGCCAGAGGTGGAAAGGTGAGAAAGGGAACGCTACTGTAGTTTAATTAGGATGTGAATCAGCAGCTTTGATGTGTAATACTCTGCTGCATTCTATAGTCTTCAGACAACAGCTTTACAGCTGTATACCTAAGATGGTACTTGTTAAATCCTATACACTAACTGAACAGGAATTAAAAAGTGTACCTAATGAGAGGGACAAATGTCAGTCTTTAAGCAATGTGTGGATGTCCATCTCTTTGTATTGCTTGGTTTATATGACTGCCTGGAGTGTGCACACACCCACACACACACACCCACCAAACCCACCCACACACCAAACCCAGAGGGAGGGAGGAAGAGCAATGCAATTATCATTTCACAGGCCTCCGTTACAAAGGACAGCAGAAATTAAATACCAATTAAGAGCTCGGGGCAGACAAACGAGAAGCTCCGGCTTTAAATGCAACACACGCACGTACAGTAGGCAGGCACACACACAGTCCACCGGAGGCTGCTGAGGGGAGGACGGCTCATAATAATGTCTGGAACGGAGCGAATGGAATGGATCAAACACCTGGAAACCATAAGTGGTGCTGGATTTATGTCCCTGACTGAAGTCCCATCTTTAAACCAGCACTGCTTTCATTTCTTCAGTCACATTGAGCCACCAAATGCCTTGTTCCAACAACGCAAATAGTCAATGAGATTGTTCTTTTGTGCATAAACATAGAATAGGTACTGCAATTAGACTACTAACAATTCTGTACATTTCCCAAATTAGGTCACGTCTCAAACAGTTGCAAAGACAGAAGCCTATACACCTCATGTCTAACAGTGGGATAGAGCCTACTGCATAGCCCTGCTGCTGGACAGGGAAGGGTTAACAACAATCTCATTTCTTCTCAACCACTGCCGCGCTTCTCTTATGAATTGATTGTGGCGTCTTGCAGGGTTTAAACATAATCTATTCTATTACTGC